>NC_080401.1:20117500-20322500 GCF_030265065.1 Corythoichthys intestinalis | reverse complement strand
ACTGGCGAGTGGCTATGCAGTCCACCAATCAGAGCGTCACGCTGGTGCATCAATAGGAGCCCCGCGCTGACGCATAAATTACCGTGCCGATGACAGCCCTGGTAATGCTACAAATACAATATAAAAACATTTTTAAAAAATGTCCATCCATCATCTTCCACTTGCTCTGGGGTCGGGTCGCGGGGATAAAATAATAAGAAGCACAGATTCATTTACAAAACATATCACAATAATTGCATGTTGTTTCCAATCTGCACTTTTGGTTAGCGGTGCTTTCAACTCTGAACCATAATAAAAGTCAACACCGCGCTTCCTTTCTCTCCCCCATACGCTCACCCACTTCTTCTTCTACGCCAGAATTGGCAATGCCGGTCACACTGAAACGGGACAGCGGCCCCTTGGTGATGCTGGTATCAGTGTTGTTTATGAAAATGTTACGTCATTTGAAAGAGTCAGAGATTTGTTGATATGCTCAAAAGTTGCACCAACAAATCAGGCCCTGACATAAATTAAGAAAAAACTTTAGGATCAAACGGTATTTCAACATGCCTAAAAGACAGACAAACGAGTCAGAAAAGCAACAATGACAACAAGGAATGTTTTGGACAACCAAATAGGGTAAGCTAAATACGCCACTGTGCCAATCTTTTTATATGTTTTACAAGTTAGACCTGTTGAGAAACTAATTGCTGACTAAGTCCCACCTGTGGTTATGTGGACAATTGCCCGTGCTGTGCAGAGTATAGCCTAAATAATTCTAAATTGTTGTCATAACATTCATACCATGGATATTAGGCTTTTAATTTTTTATGGTTGTTTTGCTGGTACTATGATTCCATCTCTCTTGAGAAACGTCTTTGTGTGGCTTGAAAAGCACTCTAGAAATACAATGTATTCGTATTATTATTATCTGAAATTAAGGCTTATAAGTCCCACAGCATGGCAAGTGGGCATTTGCATGTTGTTTCAGCACCATTTCTGCTTATGTTCCGGGACCTGTGTCCGTCTCGTCATCCCTGCGCTGTCATATGTACTTTGCGTTCCGGCACCTTATGATTTACAAATTAAGTACTGCTAAGTGCGCAAATATGGCGACCTCTCACTAGAGTTGACAAACCTCTTTCCGGTCTGAAACGGCAGTAATTTGACAGAGAGATTACATTTTGAGGAATGAATCTTTCGAGCATTATAAAGTGACCATATTCTTTTCAGGCTGCGAGGACATACTGTAAGTGTTAATTGCTGTGTGCCGTTTGTCACGTTATAACAAAGAAGTGAGTGAGTGCGCGACTCGTGTGCGCAAGGGTCGGCGCTTATGCCGCACCAACTACGGTAACATAAAGCAATAAATAGTTTTGTTCCTGAACCCAGTCTCTTAATCAAGCATAACTGACACGCCAGTCGAACGCACAACAGCAGAAAAAAGATTTTAATGTGTTTAATGTGGCATTAAATAGAAGACAACAGTGTTGTACTACATTATCGACGGGGAATGCATGAAAACTCATTCATTTCTTTGTTGTAACGTGTCGAAATGACAATGCAATGAAATATGTCCTTGTACCCTGAAAGAAATATCATTTCTTTTTAATGCTTAAAACACTTACTCTTCATAATTTTATCTCGCTGTCAAATTAGCGGCATTTTGGACTGGAAGGGGGTGCGCCCACATTAGTCAGTGGTTTGCCATTTTCGTGAACCTAGTCAGTGAGGAAAAAAAGTAAAGTTTATATTGAATTCTGCGTTTTCAACAAAGCATGGACTGCAAAATATTTATTTACCGAAGTCCAAGTACAAACCATGTGCCTTGTTTGTGGCGCACATGTTGCTATGTTCATGACCATACATTTAAATTGCCAATACATCACTAAACGAGAGGAGAAATACAAGCATTGGACTGAGGGAGAGCCCACATAGGAGGAAGTTGCTTTGCGGGCCAGTAAAATGTCCTGTGGCTGATATCCGAGACTCTTCCTTTGGCGGTACAAGCCATGCGGCTGCACCCTGTGACGCATATACATACACACATGCAAACAAACACGCAGTCTCAATCTCAACAATTTTCACAAAATGAGTACCTTGTTTCTGTCTTTCTTTCTTTGATATTCACATTGAGTCCAAGGCTAATTTACTAACAGTTTATGATTGGTCTATTAATACTTAAATATTTAATGTAATTCATGAATGTGCAACACTTTCCAACAGTGACTGAGCAGTTTCAAGTGATCCCATTTGAAAAAAACGGGATGTATCTGTTTAACCCCTGAACTTTTTCTCACTAAGTGATTGCTGGCTGTAAACAATGTTTAAGTGTGCAACTTAGTACATACTGTGCTTTGCTGTTCAGAATACACCACTCCTCACTTCTCTCGCACTACAGGGCAAACACATGAACTATATTCTATGAATAAACAGTATAAAGGAGGTATTTAGATATACTAAGTTTCCAGAGATAAATCATGTTTGAACATATCATATGCATGTATATGGGAAGAATAACTGAGCTTTTCTTAGGATTTGGTCTGGAGATGAAACAAATCCATGATGCAAGGAGCTTCATGGTCTGTGTGATGCTATTAAGGCTATTGGCAGGATGGTTGTTGTTGTTTACAGATCGTCATGAAATAAAAAGTATTCTGCCTGGGGTAATGCATACATTTGCATAAATTTAGATGTGTTTTTGGCCAAGTCACATTCTTTTATCTGATGTGAACATGGGCAACATGTATTGATTAAACATTTCACAGTTCATCACTCTTTGCAGTATAGCAATTTCCTTGGCTTGATGAGGATGTGGATTTTTCAAATCTTCAAAGATTGGTTATCTGTTACAGACCTCACACACACAAGATTAAAAAAAAGCTGGCATTCAACAGTTTTGGCAACGCTGTGTCTAGTGTGCGCCGATAACCTTAACACAGCCCACAACCCACATAAAGATTCTGTTCCACCAACAGCGTGATCACTTGAGATCTAACAATATTTAAGAACTTTACTGTCGAATATGCTGTAAAGATCTATTATGAGTGTTTCTGAAGGGATCAGAGGCAGAACAGAGGCAGGACAACAGTATTCATAAAATATTTCCTTTGGAAAAAACTTTTTGCTGGGTAACCCACTTTTACACACACACACAAAAAAAATACAACGGTTAGGACACGTTTGTCTTTATTCACGGATGCTTCCTTGTTCACGTTGTCAGTGCAATTCTTTAATTGACTGTTCTGCACCACAGACAATAGCGACATGACCTGGAAAGAAGTTGAACTCCCCCGCAGAAAGGATTTTTGGTCATACATATTGAACATGTTTAATATTTAATTTTGGTAGCCCGGACCTGTTTCGGACCCTCTTATGAGGACAAATTACGTCTCAACATACCTCTGACCACAGGAAAATCTTCAAGGATAGTTTTATTAATATTGGAAAGTCTAATGTTTATTGTCTTTGATCAGGGAGGGCCAAAGTGAGAGAAAAAAAAGGCCTGATCCTCTTCATTTTTTTAAGGATTCATTGCATTATTCGTATGCTACTAGTTAGTATGCTAATAATGGAATGTGCAGATATAATGTTTAGATCAGGGGTGGGCAATTAATTCCACAAAGGGCCGCAGTGGGTGCGGGTTTTTGTTCATACCCATCATGAGGACAGCCTTTCACCAATCTGGTTTCTTACAAGTGCAATCAGTTGATTGCAGTCAGGTGCTCCTTGTTTCCACTGAAACCTCATTGGTTGTACTGTGTGTGCTGAATCAGTTGGAACAAAGACCAGGACCCACTGCGGCCCTCGAGGACCGGTTTGCCCACCCCTGGTTTAGATATAGCATTGTTTTTCAACCCGTGTGCTAGTGTGCCGTGAGGGATCGTCTGGAGTGCCGTGAGGAATTATTCAACATCGCATTTTTTTTTTTTTTTTTATATCATCGGGAGGAACAAAGGAGGAGGTAGAAGGTTGCGGTCGTGTGCAGATGAGCGATACTGCTCGTGTTGCGTTGAAGAACTGCTCGGATTTCTAGCAATAAGCCACCGGGCTGTCCGCGACAATGTGGACCCCAGCACCTCTACTGTACATTAAATTATTTGGACTCGTCAAGTGTTGATATACACGAAATTGTCCTTTCCATTTTATCCATATGTGACGACTGTCAATCCTCCCCCTGTGTTTTATTCCAATACATTGTCGAGGACCGCAAGGTGGCTGATGGCTAGAAATCCAAGCAGTTCTCGAACGCGATACGAGCAGCTATCCAACCGTCACTTCAAAACAAGCCGATGGAGTATTTTGTTTGCCATAATGAAAACACAGAGAAACAGGCAACTTTTTTGAGAAAAACTATACGTTGCTGAACTTGTTGCTAAATTCAAAAGTCCCACACTGTGACGGAAACATTAATAGTACTTGCCTGCAAAGCCATTATCAGCAAGATGCTCGACTCAGATGCAGTTAAAGACATTGCTAAAGTCGCCATGTCTGATAATTCTGAGCTTTTCAAGCCTAACTGCTATAAAAAAATAAAATAACAACAGAGAGAGACTGGGAGCTGTTGACAAAGATTCCTGCCAGGATATCGGCTTTGAGTTCATTTAAACAGGCTCAAGTTTCTTACTGAGAAAGTATAAATATGGACAAATTATTTTATAATTAAATGTACTGTACAGAAAGTAATTTTGGAACATTTTAGATATGTGGTGTGCCGTGAGTCAGAAAAGGTTGAAAAACACACTAGCTATAGTATACTTTTTAGCAAGCAAAGCTTTACTAATACAGTTATACAAAATAGCAGCTATAAAGTGACTTATACAAACTTAGGCCTCTGCTTAGCTCAGCGGAAAATGTTAATGCAAAGAAGACTGCAATTGTGTGAAGTTTTTCAGTCACAAGATGCAGGTATCAGGGTATGGGGTATTGGAATTCCTGATAACGAGTGTCTCTGTCCCTGATTACCGGTGTCAGAGTTTGGTCTGTGAAGCCGGTTGTAAGTAGTATCCGTTTCCAGTGAGGGTTGGACTCCGCCAAGGCTGCCCTATGTCACAGCTTCTGTTCATAACTTTTATGGAGAGAATATCTAGGCGCAGCCGAGGCATTGAGGGGGTGGGCGTTGGTGGCCTCAGTATTGCATCTCTGCTTTTTGCAGATTATGTAGTGTTGTTGGCTTCATCAAGCCGTGGCCTTCAACTCTCACAGGAAAGGTTCGCAGCTTAGTGTCAGCATCTCCAAAACCGAAACCATGGTCCTCAGTCGGGAAAAAGTGTGAATACCCTCTCTGTGTCAGGGATGAGGTCCTTCCCCAATTGGAGGAGTTTAACTATCTTGGGGTCTTGTTCACGAGTGATGGAAAATGGAACAGGAGATCGACAGGCGGATCAATGCTGCGTCTGCAGTAATGAGCCGTTCGATCTACGTTTCTACCCTTACCTATGGTCACGAGCTGTGGGTCGTGACCGAAAGAACAAGATCCCGGAAACAAGCGGCCGAAATGAGTTTGCTCCATAGGGTGTCCGGGCTGTCCCTTAGAGATAAGGTGAGAAGCTCGGTCATCTGAGAGGTGCTGGGAGTAGAGCCACTGCTCCTCCACACCAAGAGCAGCCAGATGAGGTGACTTGGGAATCTGATGAGGATGCCTCCAGGGCGCCTCCCTGGTGAGGTGTTCCCGGGCACGTCTTACTGGGGGGAGGCTGCTCTGGGGAGACTATTTCTCCTGGCTGGCCTTGGAACGCCTTGGGATCCCTCAAGAGGAGCTAGATGAAGTGGCTGGGCAAAGGGAAGTTGGGCTTCCCTGCTGAAGCTGCAGCCTCCGCGACCTGATCACAGATAAGCAGGAGAAAATGTATGTATGTAGTTCAGATGCGGGATGAAGAACTATCACACCATTGCTGTCTCTTGTACCACCTGGTCAAGGGGCAAGCTTCTCTGAGAAAAGATAGCCACACCTGTGGTGCATACAATATTGTACTGGCTGAGGGACAGTGATACTGATATGCCTGCAACTGCTTAATTGCCAGGGTCAGGGTATATCAGCCAGGATCCTGTGGCTTGCATACATGTAAAAACAATGCAATGTTTATTTGCACTTCTCGTAGCAATGACGCTACATGCTAACTCTTGCTCCAGTTCTGCCACTGGAATAATAAGCAATATGATTGGACTGGCAGGTGTTTTTTTTGTAGCCAATCATATGCATTACAGGCCTCATAGAGAATTGTGTTTTTTTCAATGTGTTTTTGTGTACGGCCTGAAAGTTAGGGCGTTTAACACGGAGCAATTTCCATCATCCAGATTTGGCCTTCACCAGTTTGGTGGGAAAGGTTGATATTTTCCTCACCACATACCGTTTCAATACGTCACAGGCAAACTGCCCAATGGAAAGCGCACACCCTGGGTCACGTGAAAGACTAGTTTTTTGATCATATATGCTGTTTTTGAGCTCTTTCACTTACTGAACACTTGATAGCCATTGCATCTTTTTCCTTGGTGCATTACCATCATGCACCATACCAAACACTGAACACACCTCATTAGTGCGCAGTACTTTGGCATGGCAAAAATACTAGTGA
Organism: Corythoichthys intestinalis; assembly: GCF_030265065.1. Taxonomy (NCBI): domain Eukaryota; kingdom Metazoa; phylum Chordata; class Actinopteri; order Syngnathiformes; family Syngnathidae; genus Corythoichthys; species Corythoichthys intestinalis. Next base: position 20,315,946 of record NC_080401.1, on the reverse strand, counting down.
TGCAAGAAGATTTAGGAAACATGTTGTTTCTAATGATCACAGCTCTATGCATTTGTGCAGGTGTGTATGTGTATGTATGCCGACGGGTAATGGAGTTGTGGCTCATTACTGTGGCAGAGAGCGACTGTTTTATCACCCATCTGGCCCATTTAAAGTGGTTTTGTACATGTTGCCTTGAAAATGTCGGTCTCTCTTATGGTTGAATGTAACTTTTCTTGAGGTCAACTCTGAAAATTTCATGTAACACATGTAACGATTCAAATGGAAGGGAACATTTTAATTCATGTTGTGCATAAAAAGTTTGCAATTATGTGTGGCCTCACATATCCTCAGTGGAACAACAGCCATGAACGATCTACTTAGTTTTCAAGGATTACATACTAAAAAATCTGGTTGTGGATATAGAGTTTTGAGGCTCTGTACTCAGTTTAATTATTTTTAACTGTATCATGCATAATAGAGGTCAAAATGGAAGTGTGCTCTAGCTGGTTGAAATTTACTATCATCATCATCATCATCACGGCTCTTGCATTGGGGCTGGTGTCCCGTCCCATTGTGTAGAGCTGACCAGAGGAGCTAGGCCCCTCCAGTGCTGGTGGTAGTGTGCCAGCAGATTTGCATCCTTCAAGGTAACTCAGTGTTGTTGGAGGTCGTCTGCGATGGTGTCAAGCCATGGAGTGCGGGGCTTTCATCGTGGTCGTCTCCAGCCTGAACCACCGTCAAGTGAGTTGATGTTTTATTTAAGTACAAACAAGGAAGTTGTAACCAGGAAGTTATAGCGAACGTTTGCCTCTTGACTAAAACACACCTCTCTGTTCACATGCGCACACAGAACCCAGATGAAGCCAGGAGTGTAAAGTGAGTGAAAACTTTGTATTATTAGCGAAGCTTGGTATTATTTTTCAGAAGACCACCACACGCATTGCCAACCCCCACGAGCTTCCAATCAACACACCTACTCCACCGACGGCCAATAAGAGCAAAGATTATGCATATTAATGAGAAACATGAATTTCGCAGAGGAGCCAGAAAAGGACCACCTCAAATGGCTTAGAAATTACACTCTGGGCACATTCCACGACAATTGTTGTTCAAACCTGGTAAAATGGAATCCAATGTTCTGAAAATTAAAGTCAAGTGCACCTTTAAAGATTAAAAGAATGTATTGTATACTGTACCTGTATGTTACACTTTTACATACAAGTCACAAATGCACATTGGCAATATTCGGTCTTGACAGCTGTGTTTGCATTGACTTTGTTGTTATGCATGCAGGAATTTACCACTGATAATATTTATGTTTTTAGTGGGAACTCATTAAAAGTTCAGAAGTTTACTTCTTCCTCCTTAGTGCTTTCTCTGTCACCACTATTTGTGCTTTTCATTTTTCACGCCAGCTCTTTCACTCGCCTCCCTCTACCCCCCCTTCAAGCACTTGCCTTCCATTCGCTCTTCGTCCTATGCCCTCGCTGTTTCATGTTTTGTATCACCAAACTCCAGTGAAAATCTGGAATAGTCGTGTGCAAGAGCTGTGAATTGTGACCCTGCATCGGGTTATGTTTAAAGCACCCGTGACTGTGACCGACATGTAAAATATGTTATCAGACTCGGTCAGCCTTGGCAGTTCTCAGCTATTGTTCATTTTAAAGCTATTTAATGTGCCAGGCTCCTGCAACATGGATGTCCACCTCGTCGTGAACCGAGGAGTAAAATGTCTTTTTTTTTTATTTATATTTTTTATACCTTGTGAATGTACCATTTACTGTATGGAGTGGGGAATATAAACCAGAAAATGTTTTGCAAGATACTGCTAGTGATTCACATTTTTCTTCCCATTGTTTGTAAAGGAACCAGCAGGCCAAACCCTTAGGGGCTTGAAGTCTGCCTATCTCATAATGAGCCCCATAAGACTTTGTACCATTCTTCCTCCCTGAACTTCGGTTGAAAGAATCTCGTACCGTTTGAGTTAACTTCATGATATCCTCCTGATATCCAATGAGACGCTATGTCTTTTAAAAGGCTTTCGACTGAACTGGCACACATTCAAATGACAGTAAGACATGTTTGACTTCAGTTCTTACACATAGTGCAGAACATCATTAAGGAGGTGAGATTGGGCAAAAGTGGCTATTTTAGGAAGTCAAAACATCTATGGAAATGGGATTTTTTTCATTGGATTTCACTTTCAAGAAGGATTTCAGTTTTGTTAACTGGGCTAAGCTACAATTTAGAAGTAAATTTGGGAGACACTGTACACGTGACCACACATAAGACGTACATTTTTTCAAATGTGTCGTTTGTCTGGATGCAAAACTGCAAGCTCAATGTTTCTCAAATGTGAGTCCATTAACTGTGATTGACTGGCAACCAGTTTATGTTGAAGTGTACCTCCTGCCCATGGTCAGTTAGCATTGGCTACTGCAGACCCCGTGACAATCATAAGTGTAAGCGATACAGCTAATGAATGCATGAATCTTACCAGAAACTTAATTAGGTCTCTAGGGTCACAACACATTTGTTCAGATTTATTATAAGCATGCTACAGCTCAATAATAAAAATTTATCAGAATATTTTATACATCAATAATATTGTGATTAAAACAAACATCAACATCATAAAGGTTTTAAGAGACATACATTTTATCTGCATGGTTTTGAAAAATGTTGCTTGTAACCTCCAAACAATGTTAAACTGTGAAAAGAAAATCTAGCCAAACAGTAAATATTGGCTTAGCTGGTACCACAGGCTTAATCAGGTCCAATGAACAAAAGTCACCTTGACATGTTTTGCATCAGTGTTGTTAGTGAGGGACAGTGATTCTGTCCAAAAAGATGGTGGGTGTTAAGCGTGTTAAAGGACATCACATGTAGTCCTGGGGCACCACTGTAAATGTTAAAACAGTACACACGAAACCGAGGTGACAGTGTTTTTTCAGATATTGCAATAACTGTGGGCAATATCACATTAGGCAGTGTAGTGCAGGTGTAAGCTACATTTTCAGTTTCTCTTCCTTGCGCTCAACCCAATAAAACCTTTATTTATTCAGCAATATGAAGAGCGTAAGGAAAGATTGAACAATATTGGTTCTCACATCAGGTCCCTTCCACCACCTGTCTCTATATGCACCTGTATGGGATTTCTTACCTACTGTATAGTATATTATTGAAAAGCAGTAAACAAGTCATCCTGACAGTGTACTTGAAGTTCACCATTAGTATATACTGTAAAGTGTGCTTTTTCTGCATTGTAAAAGTTCCCAAAACAGATTTGACTAATATTTTGGTATTGTCTTTTGAGGGTCTTCTGCATGTTTGTTCAAGCATTCATTATCAACATTTATGTAACAAAATCCCATGAAATGTGTCAGAACTCAGAATATGTCAACAATACAAGCGGGTATAAAGGCATGAAAAATACACACATCTGCTAAATAGGTGAACATTTTCCTTGTGTAACAATGTACAAAGGTTGTATTGAACCAAACAAATAATTGGCTCTGCTTCCACTGAACTATAGCAAAGTTAATGCTTATGTTTTGTTCATTACCAGCCAAACTCATAGTTCTCCTATGCGTAACCCAGAAATGTTCCCGATACTCGACTAGTAATAGCATTGAGTTCCCATAGAGTCTTATTAGACCTCTACTTGGCAGGAGGGCTATTGATTTCATTAGGACTATGTTGGAGCACATTACAAAATGATGACTACTTCATGGGAGGTCAACAAGAAATCAATATGAAATTATATTACACCTTCGACTTGCTGAGGTGAGGCCAGCACGCATACAGTACAGCAAACAGTGCAAACACCTGTCAGTTCATGTTGGACTGTTTCTGTGAGAGTAAAATTCAGTGATGGTAGAAAGGAAGGAAGGGACAACTAGATCTTAGGTTGTAAAATGCTTAGCTTGACACAACATATGCAAAATGCACCATATTTTAATAACCCAAAAAGAGGACATTTGGCCTCGGCTTTGAGTGTCATATCTGTATGCCTTCTCAGTTCTTTTTTCATTCCAGCATCTGATTCAGCTGGATGGGCGGGGCCGTTGCAACACACCTGTGACCTCCGTGAAGTTGGCCCCCCATCAGACGCAAATTTATACGATTGACATAATTTTTATATAAATTTGCGTCTGATGGGGGGCCAACTTCACGGAGGTACACCAGTGGCGTATTTGGAGCGCTCATTATTTAAGGACTCCGGCCACCGTCTGCGAGTGTCAGACTATTGCTTGTTTGCGTGTTACTTACCTTGCTTACCGCTGTGTGTGCATCATCCTTCGAGTTTCCCGACGCTTCTACGGTCATGTCCTGGTTTGATCATTTTTACTTTTATGTTCTTTTGGCTCTGGTAGTTAGAATTTTGTACTCTGTTATATTCGTGTCTTATAGCGTGCTCTTTTAGTTGTACCTTTTCATACTCGCGTTTTTTGGCGTGCTCCCTTAGTTATAAATTGGTATACTCGCAATTTTGGCGTGCTCCCTTTGTTGTACTTATTAAAGACAAACATTCACTATTTCTGTTTCTTGGTCTGTGATATGGATCCGCATCAACGGCTTGCTGTTCATAATATTGAGATACTTGAATTTTACTTGAAGTTCACTCAAAGATGCCTATATCACTTGAATATATATTCAGTTTGCCTCCCCCGTCTGGATAGAAAAAATCAGTTTTATATACAAAAAAAAAAAAAAAAAAAAAAAAACTAAATAATGATTTAAAAAAAAATAATATAATGGGGACCCATGGAAATATAGTCCAGTCAATACACACACACAGTAGGCTGTGTGCCAACTAAACATTTTTATAAATTACTATCACGACAATTGTCATTGACAAATTGTTATTTCCATTCAATTGTTATTCTCATTCAATGTTCTAGGTGGCAGGCAAACAATAACCGAAATAAACTCACAAACTATTCAACCAGCATGTTTCCAAACACAGCAGTTCAAAACTACATTTCCCATAATGCCTAGTGCGGCTTAGCTCACTGATAGCTACCGCGAGCTATAGCAAGTACCGGGAGCCGAGGAAAAATCTAACTTCTATAAAAGTTTACAATCATCAGCAGCGCAACGATGCGACACCAAATGGGATTTTACTGATCACGCCAGTACAAAGCTCCGACAGAAGTCAACAGTTGCCATTATATACGTATTTATCTTAAAAAAACTTTCAACACACGCTAATTGTGAAGACATTTACATAGACGACGGAACCCTGAGGCATAAGGAAAACACAGCTACTTGGAATATAATACTAACGTTTAACCAAATACACGAATGCAGAATGATTACAAGACTAATACAATATACTGCATCTCTGTGTACACATACTGTATAACCCAATACACAACAGAAGACACATGATCGACATTAACAGGAGATAAACTCACAGAAAGGTGTACAGAGCCACGTCTCTTAGAACTACTCCTTATTGTAGTCTGGGTTGATGGTTTGGCAAGAGATCAGGATCTCTTGCCAAACCGTCAACCCAGTAGATGGTGGTAATGCCCTATGATACAAGGGGTAAACTCAGTGCTTAATTTGTAAATCATAAGGTGCCGGAACTCAAAGTACATATGACAGCGCAGGGATGACGGCACGGGGACAGGTCCCGGAAAATATGCAGAAAATGGTGCTGAAAACAAAATGCAAATGCCCACTTTCCATGCTGTTGGACTTTCCTTTTTTTCGTTCTTTTCTATGTGCTTTTCTGACTTGTTTTGAACCATCTTTCTTCCTTTTGAAAAAAGAGTAAATGCAACTGTCTTTTTGGCATGTTGAAATACCGTTTCATCCTGGCTGCTTGCTCCCCATATGCCGCAAATTTCATTTTTTTTTTTTCTTTTTTAATGTCAGGGGCGTGATTTGTTGGTCCAGCTTTTCATAAACAAATCTCTGACTCTTTCAATTGACGTTAATTTTTTATAAACAACATGCAATTTTTGGGATTTGCTGTGTAAATGAATTTGTGCATATGATTATTTTATTTTATACTATAATGTCCGTAACTATGTGTAATATTCTGATATTATAATACAGTGGTACCTCTTTATACAAAGTTAATTCGTTCCAGGACCTTGTTTGTAAGTTGAAAGGGTCGTATGTCGAGCAGGATTTTCCCTTAGGAATACATTATAATTCCATTAATTCGTTCCACAGACCAAAAACCTACACTAAATCCTTAATAAATACTGCTGGTTCTATAACAAATGGCAATTAAACATAGCAAAACAAATAAGTTATGAATAACAATCAGAATAATATAATAATAATAATAATAATAATAATTAATAATGATTCCTGTAAATAATGTAATGAATCAGATTGTAATGTGGCGGACACTTTTTGCTGTACCTGAACGCACCGCGGGGCTGACGTCACAGTGAGATAGGTCAGTGCGGTAGAGATAATACTTTCGTTTTCTTGAGAGCACATTCAACTGCAGAGGGCAATGGGCGTTTTGTGTTGAATACGTTCTTAAATAAATGATAAAAACGTGACAAATCTTGCGATTTCCTTGGCGATGTTACCACAATAATAATTGTCACCTTAACTTATAAAGACTGGCGAACGGTGGTCGGAAGAGGACCATGGAGCTGTATTGTTGAGCCAGCTCACGGATGCGCACCCCACGCTCATATATTTCTATAATTTGCATCTTCATTTCTAAGGTAAGCATCACTTTTTTTCCTTGTTTCACCAACTGTACCAACTTTTTGGAAACCTGTGTCGATTTCTCACACTAGAAAATCCGCCATGCGTTCGTTTGCGGTGCTGTCATGTCGTCGTATTTCGAGCATGTCGTTGGATGTAGAAACAAATGGCGAGAAAATTTTACGTCGGATGTCGAAAAGATCGTGTATCGAAGCGATCATATGTCGAGGTACTACTGTATTATATTATGATATTCTGATGTGTGATAGAGAAGCACAGCCTGCCGAGAGCCACAAGTTTTGTTTGTACTGTTAGCTCCATGTGTTACTAAAAGAAACAAAGTTGTCAGCACGTCGTGTGTTCGATACCTTTGTCAAGAAAAAGCTCAAAACAAGACACTATGCACGATCCGTTTAAGCGACCCTGGGACTGCAGAGCTGTGAGTAGTAGGAAGTGAGGGGGAGATGAGCGAGAAGTGTGGCGGCAGTCCGCTATTATTTTGTTCATTGTTTTCTTTTTTTTTTTTTTTTTTTTTTTTTTTTTTAATTAAACCTGTCCTCTTCAGCTGTTTGACACGGAGAATGGAAGTCTAAGCGCCCGGATAGTCTGAACAGTTTTAATGTTACACATTGAGAGTCTGACATACTCCCTTTGTGATCATTCAACATACCTCATTTATTATGACAAAACAGCGAACAGGAAGGGGTTATGGGGGAACAGAAGAAAAGAAACACAAGAGAAGAAAGAGGAGAAACACAAACAACAAGAAATACATTGAACGCCTAACTACACTAACTAACTACACTAACTACTAATATGTTGGTGCTATCGTCAGCTAAATCTATTTCCGGTTGACACCATGTTGGGGGCCTGTTGACCTGGGAAAGAGGGGGAAGAAGGTGGGGGAGTCTATAAGCTAAGTGATAGAAAGGGGTAGAGTGTACACAAATCATCTCTGTGATTTAGAACCCAGTAATCGTGTGAATCCCTAATGAGTGTAAGCCCGTTGGTGACCGACCCTACACCGCCCCGTCACCAATCCCGGCACCGGGACCCCCCGCCCGAGCGCGCCCAATAACATCCAGCCGGACGCGGGCACACAGCAGCCACGCAGACGAGCGGAGACGCCATGCGGGCGCCGACACAGGGCCACGGCCCCCACCCAGCCAGCCCGGGGAGGGAGGGCGGATGCTTGGGGGGGGCAGCGCAGCCCATCCCTCCTCCCGCAGCCCAAGATGGCAAGAGGGGACGCACCACCAACCCCACGCCCGTCCCCAACCCCGTCCGCCCAGCCGGGCCACGAACCGCCGCCGCAGCCCCCCAGCCGACACGGCATGCCACGGGGCCCCCAGCGACCCACCAAGCCCAGGACAGGGCAGGGTCCCCCGCTGTAGCAGGCAACATCCAGCCGATACACCACCGCCCAGCCAGCGATCCGCGGCGGAGCACAGGGCGGATAAGGCTTGTTCATTGTTTTCTTATTGTTTCCACAATAAAGTGGAGAAAGCTATTAACGACTCCTCTCGTTCTTTCCCTCCAACGTTTTTGTATTATTATTATTTTATATGCACGAGAGATCTACCCAAATAAGTCCCAGAACACAGGGAGGCCAAAATCAAGAGGTGCCGGATCTTGTTCCGGCAAGATCCTCCTCAAATTAACACCTGGGTAAACTGCCAACAAAAACAATAAAAAGAACTACTCCTTCCCTCCCTACAAGTAGGAGCTACGTCAACGGAGGCAGGCGGCCGGAATTTATAAAACCCGGCCGGACACTAAGGAGAGGATATGAAATGAGGACTTGTCTGGTAAAAGAGGACATTTGATCACCCAACTTTATAAGTTATTATGTCATGTTTTAAAAAACAGAAAAAGAAAAATTCCAGAAAGCTTTGTTTTTGTTTGTAACGCTGCCTGTCCTTGACCAGTCAGACAGGAAGTCTTGAATCACATAATATAGTCTTAAAAATTGTCGGCTCTTTAACTTTATGTCAAATCAAATGGTAAGGACCTGAGCTCACTTCTATGTTTATTACAAAAATACCATTTCCAAATGCTTTTAAGTTTGGGCAAATTAAAGGACTGGAAGTAGATAGAAAGGCACGCACATTGGGGTTAATAGAAGACTTTCTCTATCTCATTCTCTTCTCTATCTCATTCTGTAGAGATGAATTAGATTGGAATATGAAGCAATGGAAAGCGGTCATGTGATCTGATTAGTCCATTCTGACTAGTGTGATAGGAGTTCTATGGTAATGACAGATGTGGAATATTGTATATGTCCATCATTCCAGTTGTATACTCCAGTTATGATATGTGTAACCATATTCCAGTAACCATAAAATGAATCAATAAAAATAGAACCTAAGTCAAAAAGTATTTTAACAAAATATTAAACCGAACCCAAGTGACTACTAAATAAAATTTCTTGTATACACTAACTTTACAGCATTATTGGATGATCAACTGTGACCCCAGATAACCTAATAGGGATCTGAGTATTCATTAGTCAACAGAATATCGTCAATGGACCAATGCTTTAAAAGAGCCAAGTAAACAGAAATTCATAAATGCACTCAAAATATTCTGCCAGTTTAGTACCATAAGCAAAAGACAAGTACACGCAAATGAGAGAAGAAAGAAAGCACTAATGAGATTCATCAAAGCTGATGCTGTTAACTGTGGGATGCAAGTTTAGTTGGCATATGAGCAAACAGAAAAAGTGTTGGGAAAAACATGTAGCTTGGCAGATAATTTATACTGCTTTATCGTTGTATGTGATATCAAGTAATACTGAGCTTCCATGGAAGACCTTGATGATAGGCGGTTAATTACAAAGAGAATTAATTCTGAATTAATTATAAGTCATAGTACTAAAGGAAAGTTCTTAATTGGTTTGTTTTTCCTCTGTGACATTTCCCACCTTAAATTTAGTGATTAGAAAGAGAAATTACCCTGTGGAGTGTAATTAAATGTTCTCTTTTTCTTTTGGTTTTGAAAAATATACTATATATCCAGGATGACAATATTGCTATTTTTTGCCATTTACACAGACCTGCAAAAACAGCCGCAATTGCACACCGACAGTGCATTTTCGAGATCAAAGCCATGTTTGGAAAGCCTTTCGGCAGTGAACTGTACAATATACATCTGTGTGCAGCACCATGGAGGAAAATTAACAATTTGCTGGACAACTGTTGTAACGTAGCACATGGCTACTGACCACATACAGTACCACCAAATATCTCTCTGTCTATACACTGTTGTACGTTGATTGCCGAAGTCCCATAAAATTTGATATTATGACTTTGTGTCAGCTGCCTAAGTAACACAGCATGATGGTGTTATCATTTTTACAACAGGAATGTGGAATGTATTGAAAAAAATCTGGTTATATGCAAAGACTTGCAAGAGTGCTTGGGTGGTGAGGCAATGGAAGCTTATGTCCTTTCACCAATGAAAGCCATGCTGTCTCTGGAAGAGAAGGCAAAAACAGCACAGTGAGTGACAGGTTAATTGACAGGATCTTTGGACCTCAGGGTCTGGTCCTCATGTGGAGGACAGACGGGTGGGATGGTATTCCAGCTAATCCGCCTTTGCCGTCCCCCTCAATGCAGGACAACCTCCCTATAGAGTAAATGCCAGCTCAAGGAGGAAGCTTAACAATTGAAGTGTTCCAGCTACACTCAAGCCAGAACATGAGTTGCCTTTAGATCTCCCGTTTTTCTTAAAATAAAATAAAGAACAGTATTTGGAATGTTAAAAAAAAAACAAAAAAAAAACATTCAATTTAAATTTTAGGATGCGTAGGGAGGTAAATGTATGTCTGTAGGGCTTCATACTTTGGTAAAAGCTAAATATTTTGTAGAGGATGACTTTGTAAAAGTAAGTGTGTGTTGCTGTCTCATTAGTTCTGATCTTTCCAATTCATTTTTGGAATTTATTGAGTCTGGAGACTAAACTTGGGTTTTCAGTCAAAAATGTTGATCAAGTGCTTTCCTGATTTGAGGTCAATTTTACGGTGGATGAGAGGTGAAAGGCGTACTGCATATTTCAAACACTTTGCAAATAGAAAAAAATACTAATGCCAGAGACCACAACACAGACGCAAATAGCTACAGCACGAACCCAAATTGCTACAACACAAATTCCAATTGCCACAGCACAAATCCCACTTGGTGCAACACTAATGCATGAACTCCTATATCCATAACAACAACGCAAATAAACACAACACAAATGCAAATTGCCCCCCCCCCAAAAAAAATACAAGTTACCATAACACGAATACAAATTGCCCAAACACGAATGCAAATTGCCACCACACGAACCCCAATATTAGTGCGGATAATGAACTTTGCTTAAGTTCGTGTTGTGGCAATTTTGGTTCATGTCGTGGCAATTTTGTGTTATGGTTATTAGTATTGATGTTGAGGCAAATTATGTTCATGTTGCGGCAAATCGGGGTTCGTATTGTGGTGGTTTGCATTCTTGTTTTGGCAGTTTGCATTCGTGTTGTGGCTATTTGCATTCCTGCTTTTCTCTTTTACAATGCTCTCCTGACACTTCACGGCCACTATAGCATTATTTTAATCAAGTTTCCTCTTAAACTAGTGTGTCTATTTTTTTTTAAAACCTTTGTTTTAAAGATTTTGTGACTTAATGTGTAACTTAATTTCCTTCCTCAAAGACCTCACTCATCCCATCCAGAGTTGCAATTGTTACAAAAAGAAATACAATGAGGGCCATAATGTTCCATTAAGCCTGCATACTTCTTAAATCTTTGACATAGTAGAAGAAAAATGATTGTTTGTGTCAAAGTCACCTTGATGCTTATCTTGACGGCCAAACGTTGTCTGTCATTTGGTCAGCCAATCACATTCTACCAGCCAGTTGGCGATACCCCATCATATAAGGGGCCGTTTACATGGTGACTCTCCGAGAAGATGAAAAATTTAATGTTTGCATTTATATGGTTCGGTCTCCATTCGAACAATGTTGCAATTCCGCATGAAAATGATGTAGTATTCATGCCAGGCTGTAGGGGGCAGTGCAGATTTACAAGGCGACAGTGAATAATGCGCTTTGACATCCTCAGCCTGGAAGACAACATGTCCGGCCACTCCAGCCAATGGCATTTTCTTTTGTTCAAAAAGGCACAGAAATGGAAACATTCAACATATTTAAATTAAAAATATTATAAAAACAGTAAATTAAAGCCGACGTTCCACCATATTTGCTGTTTTTAATGTTTAGTAGCACCGCTGCGCACAACCAATGTGACATATACGAGTGCTGACGTTAACGGCGTGGTCCCGCGCCGCGGGAGCTTTTGATATGCATGCGGAGCAAGCCCCTCTCAAGCCCCCGCAATCGAATTCTTCCATTTTGGAGGCAGGATTCCAAGGTTTGCGTCTTTGCCTTCCGTCTTCGCCAACACCATAAGAACGAGAGGCCACTCCGCAACACAATCATTGCGTCTTCGTGTCGCAGAGTCGCCATGTTAACTGCCCCTAAGACTCCCATTTTGTAAAGATACTTCTATTGCAAGACAACCAACAGTGAGTTGTCCTATTCTCTGTGACTATCAGATTAAAGAAAACACAGATCAGGAAACCCAGACCTGCTACGTGTGCAATTTAGAACATCATGCGACTTCTGGCCAAATTACCCAATCTTCTGATTCTGACCCTCACTGCTCTATTTTCTGTGTTTGAAGAAACTGTCACCATCAATATCCAAGTTATCAAAGATATTTCTAACCTTTACACTTCATGTGCAAGTTTGAATTGCTTTTTTGGATAACTAAAATCCTTCAGCAAAATCAACAACACATTTCTATTACAACGCACTGAACAAATTGTTCCACTTTTGAATGTCATTCATTCTGTTATTTACATGTACTGTATGAGTTGCATTTCAATAGCATATTAGTGCATAAGAATACATGAAATAACAAACCATTCACATATTTTCATCAATTTACAGATGATAATTCTGCACTTGTGATGGGGTGATACTATTGAGTGATGTTCACTCATTTGAATAATAATACCTGTAAATAATAAAGAAAATTGAATCCAAGTCAATAGTGCAGAATAGTGATGGGAACTTTCCCCTCCCCCTAGCTGGTTCTTTGGGTTTGGCTCCCTAAACAACTTATGTTTACAATGAATTACTACCTTAAAAATCATTTTATATAAAAATGCATTATTGTCATTGATGTAGTAATTTGCATACTCATTTTGCTATGAAAGAAATTTGATCAACAGCAGGCTCCCTGTTTGTCTTATTTTGCTGTAGTCTGCACTCTGCCCCGAAACTACTGTATATATTAACTTTTAATTTTTTTGTCGAGCTGACTTTTGTTTTAGTTGTATTGTAGCTTTTTGTACCATTTCACGATATAGCAATACTCTCTTGTGTGTTGTTGTCTCTCCCTCGCTTCAGTTTATGTGCTTATAGTGCTGCTCGTCTATAACCTCCGTCTTCCCCCTCCTTTGTGTGGACACACAGATACTGCCACACATCTTGCATACCACCCTGTCAGCCTTTTAGTAATTTTACATTTATATTCATACCATGCCCCTAGGGGCATGTCGAAGCGGGTTACCACTGCAGGCGGTGAGGGAGGGCGGAGAACATGCCTGTATAGCTGCATCTCAAATTTAACACATTGGAAGTATAAACGTGTGTGCCCATCAGTGGAAGTGCTGGCTGTTCATGTCAATAGGTGCTTAGCGCATCCATGCAATTTGTGAATTTATTTGCCTCTTTCGAGCAAAAATTTCCCCGCTATAAACAAACATTTTGTATACATTTAAAAAAAGAAAAAGAAAAACATTTAATTCATATTCTGATTATTTTCCCATTTGCCACAGTCAGTATCATTAATCAAACCCAAAGGTGCAGTAGAAACCTTAGTAAAGGCTAAATGCTCAAAATTTTATATGAAAATTCTGAAGGTTGTTTCTAATTGACTATTACTCACGGTCTCAAATTATTTATTATCATGTTAACAACTAAAATGTTTCATATATTTTTTAAAGGGAGAGGTACTTTAGTTGATTTGTACTCTATTCTGGATCAGTCATGACAGATACTGTGTGCTCTTGGCAAGGCAAGGCAAATTTATTTGTATAGCCCAATTCAACACAAGGCATTTCAAAGTGCTTTACATCATATGAAGATCCACAGAGATAAAATGATTCATAAAAATCAAATTAAATCAAAAAAAGTTGAAAACGAAGACAATTGAAATGGGAAATAAAATTATACAAAAAAATCCCATTAAATCATTAAGACAATTAAAAAACGGAAATGGAAATTAAATAAAACCAAAATAATAATAATAATGAAAAGCAAATAACATTACGGTTATGAATATGCTGTGGTAAACAATAGCATTTTTAGCCCTGATTTAAAGGACCTGACAGTTTGAGCGCATTTCAAACCGTCAGGTAACTTTTTCCAGAGGTGAGGAGTATAGAAACTAAATGCTGCCTCATCCTTCTTGCTCTTGGAACATAGACCTGTTCCAGACGACTTTAGAGGTGTAGATGCTATAGTTCAAAAGTCCAACATTAGCATTGTTGTATTTATTTCTCAAAAATGCCGTTACCTTACATGTCCTATAATTCTGAAATGACCCTTAATTGATTCAACTACTGTGCTACCTGTGAAAATTCCTATGTAAGACTGCATGAAGCTGAAAGTGAACCAGACATTTACCAAGTGTCAATCATTGCAAGACTACAGCAACTAAGTGCTTCAGCTTGTTCATGATTAGATCTCTTTGTTTTGCACTCACAGCATTTGTGTAGCAATATAAAAGGCCTCGAAGAGACTGAATTTCAAGGCAGTGCTTAATTGAAACAGTTGAGAGGGCCATTTCACATTTTTGTGTTGGCCGGAAAAGAATCATTTATATTGCCTACTCATGAATGTCGGTAATAGATCATGGAAATGTCTAGACTTCAGGTTTTTGTTTCACAGAGGTGGAAAATATCTGTATTAGCGAATAATTAAAGACAATGTTATATTTATTTGACTAAACTTTGAGTAGTTTTGTCTCAGTTGTCAAGAAAGCTTTTATTGGCATTTCTTCTCACTGTATCAGCATTTTAGCATTGATACACTACCCGATATTTCAGCTCTCAGTCCTCTCTAACAAGAAAACATGTTTTAAAAAAAATGTGTACAACGTTAGTATGGTAATAATGAGAGGGGTGGGAAATGAGCAAGCGTTAAAATGAGCGCTTGCATCAGTGTTGGATGAGTGTTGATGTGTCATGGAGCCCAGAGCACACAAGGGGAATCACATTGTTTTGCTATTTCCAGCCTCTCGTTGAGATAAGATGAACAGGGGAGTCTTAAGTGCATATCTTTGAGATAGACAATTTGGAGTCTTCCCACACTCAATACTCATTCTCATAACAATTAGGTTGTTCAATATAAATAGTTAACACAGTATTCTTTATTTATTTATTTAAACTGACGATCAAAATAAATAAATCAGTGACTTGCAACAAAAGACTCAGTCTTGTATTTAGAACAATTGATTTCTACTGTGATGACCTTTTCCACACGCAACAAACTTTTAAGATTCAACCAAAACTTTTGTATATACAAAAAACACCATATTTCTTGTTAACCCTAAAGCCATCCTTGTCCAGGAACTGCTCCCAAGACGGATTAAACAGCAATCGTTGAGGAAGAGGGTTCTTAAGCCTGAAGTAATGCATGTGCAAGACACACTCCCTCCTAAGGCTGAGGGCAGTCTTATCTCGCCTGCAGGACATAGTGGCACTATGTCATGGGCAGTTATGTAAACGCAATAAGTTTGTGGTTTGGACTTATTAGTATTTGTGTTGTGCAACATAGCTTATAGTTTTGCAATTTAGAAGACAAGTAGGGGCTGTATAGCGTGCTTTGTAAAAAACTGATCCATCTAACAAAAAATAAATAAATAAATAAAATAATAATAAGAATATTATATTCACTTGAGATGTGACCGAAAATTCGGCGCTGAAAGCTACCAGCTGAAAACAGCTAAAAATGCATTATCAGTTTTCAGTTTAAGACCGAAAGTTCACCACTGAATAGTGTGAAGAACCTTAGTCCTGTTGTGAGGATGTCATCAAAACATGGCAAGAAGCGAAACGCTGGCTGATGCTGAAGCTTAATAACGGATGCGTACTTTTGTTTCTTACTACCGGACGATTCCGTTTTTTAAGGGACAATTGCAACCCTATCGCTAAGACTACCGGCTCATAGCCAACATGTCTGTAGTTTGGAAGTATTTTGGGGTATCAAAGAAATATGTTAATTATTAAATGAAAAATTATATTAAATTTGCGTCATCGCTGCTACACACTGGTTCTGAAGTTGCTTTCCATTGGTGTTCCACATCACGTCGAGTACATTGGAGCCCGTGTGTGAATAGTTTGGAGTTTAATCAACCAAGCAGTATACAAATAAAGTATTTAAATGCATACATGTGCATTTGCTGTGGTTTAGTTCAATACGTTTATGGCACGACCACTTCCTCTTTTTGTCACATTTTTTCTCCTGCGACTTCCCCACACCCTCTGCAAGTCGTCGTTTAATCCGGCTGGGAGCGACTTCGCTCGGCTTCGTCACCGCTAGAACTCTGCCCACTCACCTTGCTTTCGATCGATTCAACTTGTCGCACAAGAAAATAGCGAATCTTATTTCAAGGAGAGGAGAGATTTTAATAGCCTTGTAATGAGCTTTACTAGTTTCGGCATGAGCGGAATAGTTTTTTGTTCTTATTGTGAACTACAGTTCCACACAAACGTACAATAACATCTCATCTAGCTTAGCAATTGGAAGCATGAGGTCTATTTTTCAATTGTCCCAAACTTCCAAGACGGCATATTTATCAAAGTTTCATCGGCCGTGACGTGTGTGTCACCATTCCACTGAACTGAATGCTGTGACGGCGCCAGCACGTCTGCTATAGGGCGTGTTTAGAGTTTGCCACAAATTGCTCACTGCCGCCGGGAACGCACCCTACCATAGGGTTTCAGAATCAGCACTTTTCAAACTAAAATTCGAGCCTTCGGGATCGTACAACTAATACCAAGGCAAAGGCCAATAATGGGAAAACAATCAAATTAAAAATGAATTGTATACATTTGTATTTTTCGGCCTTTTGGGTTCCGGCCAAGGATTTTGTTTTCGGTACATCCCTAGAAATCACAATTGAAATGTTTAATTTTACTTCGTTTAATTACTGGAATTTGACGTGTTCCACTATTGTGCTTTATTGTTTTTATACTGTTAAATATAAAGCTTGCATTCAAGGTAAAATGCTGGGAGCTTTTGTTGCCAAACGTAAAATACATGAAAATCTTTGTTCCTGCTGCAGTAAGGATGTACAACAGCTCAGTCTGAATATCGTTAATTATTAAATTATTAATATTTTAAATTTCATATCTCCTAATTGTAAATTTGGAGCTAAGTTCATTTAAAAAATAAATACATTAGGTCATATTTCTCAAACGTCACTTCACAGGGGACGATGATTTGGTGTGCTTTATGTTTCTTGGCTTTTCACTGTTATGATTGTGCATTTCAGTGTCATTTTAGTATTATTTTTTTTCATCTGTCTGTGTAATTGGGGTAGGCTCACAGCTCTTGCAATAGCCACCTGCACTGAGCGGCATCCTTGCAGGCATTTATAGACACTGTGAATGATAGTTTTATTCATTGTGTCATGCTGTTTGGTTTGATAAAATACTGAAGATTATGTGAGAAATGCAAGTAATACGATTTGTATTCTTATATGTATAATGTATTATCTACCACTGGACGTTGATCACACTTCTGATTTATTATTGCAAGAGGAATGTAAAATGACAAATGCTTGAGATCAAGTGGAATTTCACCATTCATCTTCATGCACTGTGTTGCAGGCCTGTAAAAAAAAAAAAAGGTATAATTACCCTTGTAATACACCTGGGATTCTGTGATGCTTTGAAACATTAGCGGTGTTGAGTTACATTGTGCCACCTGCCAAAGTGTGTCTTCCCTGTCACATTGGAGCTGTGACCCTTCATGTATGAGTTTTTTTAATGACTTTCATTCAGAATTCTGGTTTTATGCATTTAAAAGTAGCAAGAAGACAAAATTGGAATTGCAATCGCAATATTTGTTAAAAAAAATTGCAATTAGCTTTTTTTTTTTTTTTTGTTAAAATCATGCAGCACTAATTGCTAGCATCTTTTTCTATTTCACCAGACCTGTCAACATACTCCCACTCGGTGGCTTCACATCCAATATCGTTACTGAAGTATGAGCTCCATTTCATTCTACTGCTATTAATTTGCAGCAACATCCACATTGCAAGCCGACAGCCAATTTTGATTGTCAGCAAATTCTATGTTCTTCCAGAGTCATTAAATCTCGATCAATCTGTTTTAACCTTTAAAATAATCTCTGTTCAATTTCTGACTCATTTGCCTATGCCAGGTCACATATAAGGACTTCAATAGCAGTACTAACTTTACTTGTTAAAACTGTAAACAATGCATAGGTGTTTCATTCACTCTCACTTAAATATATATAATGAAAATTTAAAAAAAAAAAAAAAAAAGAAAAATAGTGTTATAAGTGCATCCTTTCGCTTAAAGTTGGATTGTCCAACTCCTATGGAAACTCAACCAGCAAAATCTTTTAAGGCATCATTCATTTTCGATGATGCAAAATCAGTCAAAGGTGGTTAATAATGTCAGCGTCAGCTAACAATACCTTGTTGCAAATATAGAAAACGTGACCAATTCCTTTCATTCTTTCATGTGAAAAATTAGCCTATGGGTAACAATCTCTTGCATTGTGATTTGAGTTTGTATTAAGTAACAACACATTTGTGTTAAATGTTAAAGGAAAGATAGTGTTTCAAGAGGAGCTAAAAAAAATGAACAGTGGTGAGTTTGTACAAAAAACACTGGGTAAAAAAACAGAATTGATGCAAAGGACAGGGGCTATCAGTGAAGCCATGCTGATGTACTTCAATGGCTATGTGTGCGTCTCCCTGGAGAGATGAGGTGCCAGGACACTCCATTCCCAGGCAAGAGTGGGTGATTAAAATTCCTTGGATGCTACAGTACGAAGAGCAGCAAGAGCTATGCAAGAGCTTTTCTCCAGGGAATTGTTTGACTAACAGGATGTCATGGAGAGATTGATCTTAATCTGATTCCTACATTGTTTTACATACACAAATCTGTTGAATGATTCAAAACTCACACAAAGTCAAATTGTGCTCTTTTTTTCTTCTCAATTGTATTTTCTAAAACTGTGTTGGTATTTACACTTAACTGGAATACTGGAAACTGAAATTTATAGCGTACTGTTGTACTCGTATACCTCGGGATTTCTCATCTGCCTGACTCCACCGATGCTCATAATGTAGTCTTTAGTTTACCCATGTAATATTGAAACTGCGCTTGTGTGTGCGTGCGCACGTGCATGTACGTGCACACGTGTGAGTGAGGGTTATAACAGCTGCCACAGAAGGAAATATAGGCGTTTGAAAGGAAAGTGTTGTGACATGCTATAGAGCACTGAGTAAGCCTTATGTGTCTGTGAGTGTGTCTAATGACCGAGGACAGCCACTGTCTGCTGTTTGCCCTCCCACTACTTCCTATGAACTTGTCTTTGCTTGTAGGACAAAAGGCTCCTTTAGTAAACTCTGTTTGTTGTCCAGCAGAGCAGGGCAGGCTATCTTTATCCAGGTTTGATAATCGAGTGATAAACCAGGATCACTTTGATCCTGTGAATATGCAAGATATTTGCATATAGTTAAATACTTATTAGGAGTGGGACAATAACGCATTAATTATAAACTACAATTAATGAAAAAATATTTATTGAGTAATCAAAATTTTGCCTGGTACACCAGACTCACCGCTGTTCCAGCTATTGAGTCTGGCCACCATTCACGCGGATACAATTTCCAGGGCGGAGCAAGCCACAGCAAACAGACAGCGGAGTGGACCAATCAGTGACGGGCAGACGTGACGTTAGTAAAATAACGAGGGCAGGACGAGGGACTTGCGCGCGGAAGTAAACATACGAAGAGAGCGGAGTTTATTCAACATGGCTAGCGCGAGACAGACTGTTGTCAATGAGTCGTGTCGATGTGTTTTTGGTCATTTAAAACTGATTTTACCATGGATTGGAACATATTCTCGGCTCTCCCGTTCACCATCTGTGTTGTTGTGGAGACGACTTTCGACGCGCAAGAGTGACGTTGCTTGTTAAGAACACGTCACGCAAATAAACAAATCTGATTTGTCGATTGATATTGTACCTGCTCGAGAGGCCGTTAATGGGCTGGTTCCCAGACCTTTCTCTCAGTGTTTGAAAAATACAGGGAGAACAGTCTGGCAGAGCCAGGCAAATCAAAATTTAGGGTTGCGCTCCAATCACAAAACCTTTAAATGGCATCGGCAATGCGCAATTTTCCAGTACATCGATTAATCATACATATTTTCTCGATTGATGGCTACAGTAATAGGGAAATCCCATTAACTTAGCACATTTCATTAAAAGTTTAATTCCAAACCTTTTGATCACTGAACAGTTGAAAATCAAAGGCTCCTCTGACAATATGTTCCATTGTCCTTAAACTTAAAAGCTTGTCTTATATTGTATTATGGCTATACTTTTGTTCTTGATTTGGCCAATTTTCTGTGACTGGGCGTATGCATCAATGTCCTTGTTTGTACCAGTGTGAGGATGACACATGCTTTCAGACTGTAAAGTACATCAAGAAGTCAAAGGAGCTGCTCTCAAATGATCTGTACGCTGCCCCCAAACCGCTATAAATTTCATATATTTCTGTCATTTCATTGTGAAACAAAACTCCTCTCTCATCTACTGGAAATTCCCTCATTCATATCTGACAAAGGAAAATGTGTGTTCACTTGTTTCACAAGCATAACAGCTTGGCTGTCCCAATCAGAGGTGATTTCTCTAAGACTGCAAGGGAAGTTCAGCTTCCCCTAAAATGTCAAAAAAATAAGCGGTTAAATGTATAATGTTGTGTGTACATGCCATTGACTAAATATGTGTCACTACGTGCTCAACTTTTGTGACGAATCAGCTTTTTATCACTGGTTAAGACAAGGCTTTCTTTACAAACATTTACAGTTTCACACCGAGGTGAGGTTTGTCGTGTCATGGTTATTTCCTGCTTTATTTTGTAGGTCTTTCCCTCCTTGTTTCAGAGCACTTGCCCTTTCTCATGTCCTCCCTAATCACCAATTGGTTCCACTTGTTTCCCATTACCTTCTGTGTATATATAGTCAGTGTTCTCTTTGTGTTGTGCCAGAGTGTCATCGTCCACTGACGTGTCACCCAAGCCCGCTTTTTGTCCACAGCCATCAAAGAAAGTCTGATCCTGATTCTTTTGTAAGGGTTTTTGAGTTGGTTCTGATCGTGAACCCTTCATAAGCATTTTTTAGTTTGCTACTTTGTGTTTATGATCACGTTTTTGCTTTCCACAGTGGAGTGAATTTTTGTTGTTTTATATTTTGAATTAAATACCTTTTGTAAATCAAGAAAACTCTGCATTTCACTCCTGTCTTGAGTCCACTCCTGACACATAGCTTCACAGTGCTTAAGGTAAGGTAAGTCTACACTACGACGGATAATGGCCTTAACCCTTTAACACCGAGCGTGTCGGCAGCGACACGTTTACGCATATCATCTTTAAAGCTTCGTCACGCTGTTGTCACCCACGTGCTGCTGGTTGGTCTCATTTGAAAGTGCGGAAGTTGATGTCCGCAACGGCCGGTTGATTTGAGCGAGCGACTTTGAAACGTGCAGAATGAAGCTAAAACTACATTTAGCGCAAGCTAATGCATTATTTCATTAACTCAAGGAATAAGATGAGCCGTATTTGTCGTTGTTTCTGGATGAGTCGCCATCTCGGCGAGTAGAAGTGACAGCAGCGCGCAAACGGCGAAAGAGTAGGCTGTCTGATATTGTGTGTGACGCAGCTCCGTGATCTTTTCAAGAAGAAGCTTTATTGAGTGCGTAAAAAAAATAAATAAATAAATAAATTATTGGGTCGCATGCCTGAGGAATTTGAATTGAACTGAACTACTTGTCAATATTTTTTAAAATACTTTTTTTCAATGTTATATATATTTTTTCTTCATTATCTTTTCAGTTTTATGTAGATGTGTGTTTGAGAAGCTTGATTGCATGTACGTACGTACTTTTGATAAGGGGATTGGTGCAACACCTAACTTCACAAAGAGATATCCTCCAAACCCTTTGTGTGTTTGATAATATATATAATCTTTTTTCTCACTATTTTGCACTGTATATAACCTGTTTTGACCATAGTATGTGTAAAGGCCAAAAACGCCTTTGACCATACCTGCTGTTTGTGTTGAATTGTCAAACATAAAACTATTCAATCTTATTTTTTTCTATTGAATGTTTATCCTAACAAGTTGAATAAATATTATCAAGCTTCAAAACAGTTGGACATCAACATTACAAATTTTGAAAAAATATTTTGGGATTTTTTTGTCTTTTTGGGTCCAAAATGTGGATTATAATTGGTCAGTGAAGAAAACAACAGTTTGGACATGAAGTTCAAGGTGTCCTGAAAAAAGGGACCCAACTTGGCCATTGTAAACATTTTTTTCTTTGAAATATAAAGGCAAACTTCAAATGCATGCAAATTCGGCCAAAATAGGCTTAGGTGTTAAAGGGTTAAATGTGTAATTAGTTGGACTATACGGCATGTCGACTACAAGCCTATTATCCGGATTAGTTGTTAGACGGATAATGTAGGCGGGTAATATTACCAGTTGCTTAATATGGACTGCCGTCTCCATACAACAGTCAGATACTAAGGAAGTGATGTCATGCCGTCGCCATTTTTAGTGCTGCATGACAGCATCGTAAACAATGGAGGCAGACGATCGTGGCGTTCCTGCTCCTCTTTTCTTTTCACCACATTTTTCTTGAACCTACAAACTATGTCTCAATAATATGGGAAAAAATTTAAGATGTCTAATGATGTTCAAAACTCCACCACATATTACAAACAAAAATCTACGTACTATATATTGCTTTGGATTTTAACAATATACAATACTACCCTGTGGTTCTGTGAGGCCCAAGCTGCCAGTCACTCCTACCTCTCTACTGCTTCTGTTACATTTTTAGGGAATTCAAGAGGACCTGAATAAAGATTTACTATTCACTTCACCTTGAAAGCTTTTTTTATTGTTGTAATGTTAACCCCAGAAGAGAAACATCCAGAGCCCCGCTGTGGGCATATATCAGGTTCTGAAGGTTTCATGAATCCAAACCCTGCGGATTCTAATAAGCACCAATGTTTGAAGAAAGGCAGACATGTGCCATTAAACATAGAGGGATTCAATGACTTTGTCAGACCAGCAAAACGACTGAAAGAATAACTGCTTAGTATCATGTTATCTTCTATTTATTATTTCAGATACAAAACAATAGCGGAGAGAAAAAAAACAAACCATAGAATAAAGAAGGTTTTTTGGATTATTGCTGTCTTAGTCTTGTTCCAATATTAGTTAATGAATTGATTGATTTGGAGAGTATCACACCCAGAAATGTGTATTGTCAACAATTATTTTAATTTAAATCCATTAATGTATCAAGCAACTCCAATCTTGTAATATTATAAAATATTCCATTCCAATGCTCATCGTTCTACTTGTTTAGTTACATAACCTTCCCCAAGGCCATTGACGTCACTTATCATTCCACTTCTGACACCATTTATTCCAGAACTCTTAGGTGTCAGGCCCCCCAACATGATTCCAAGAATAGTGGGTTGAAAAACCTTTGCACTAACTACAACTATTAGCCACGGTCCTTTAAGTAACACGCAGGGCGTTAGAAAAATGAAAAACATATGATTACTGAAACGCCACTATTTCTTCCTGCTTGAGCATTGGTACCATGTAATAGTTACAGGAGGACTGAATAGAGTGTATTGAAACTTGGATTGTGTTGCATATGCTGGGATGCAGATGACCCAGTTACCAACAGGCTGGTGTTTATTATTCACAATATACTTGACAACTTTCCCCAGTTGTAGGTCTTCTCTCTACTCTACCATGACTTAAGATAGCCCGGATTGTGAATGTATTTTCAAACATTTTCATGATAAAATTTGAAGTACTGGTTAACGGTTGCTGATTGTGAGTAAGATGCTAAATTTGTGAGTACGCAGTCAAAATGGAGCAAGTTCTTTTAGGCTGATCCTTCCTTCTAGTTGATCCAACAGAGTTTCAGCTTTCATATTATGTGGGGAAAATCCCGCGTACCATTACAGTCTCATCCAGCTGCCTTATATATTTTGGTTTTGTCAACACAGGGAGTGTTGTAAGTGCATCAGCAAGTTAATTTGGTTGTTCTAGTCTAGTGCATACTCAAAATGTATATAAAATAGAAATAGTATCATATGTTTAGAAATGACGCCCCCCAGCCCTCAGTTCTTTTTCCCTCAACAACAACAACTTAAATCATGAATAATATGTGCTGGTACCTCTGAGCGTGGTTATCATTATTCCTTTCCTTTTGACCCGATTACCATATTTAAAAAGAAAAAAAAAAATCTACGAATTCTGCATGATTAATGGAGGTTTCAACCATCAAATAATATCATTATCTTTTCAATGCTTCAATCAAAATCATCATTCTGATAAATATATGACATGATAAAATTATTAAAATGGTAGACAGAGCAAAACCTGTTTTACAGTTCTACCCCACACAGATGTAACTCATACAAACGTACACACACAGATCCCAGTTTGAGGTGTCAAACATCTGTCACTATTAATAATGCAGCTTACTTTACATGAAACAAAGGAAATGACACACTGTGCCCTATTTTCATTGACAGCGTTTGTGCACTCCAGCACAAAATTTAACATTAGTGGATTTTCATGCCATTTCCAACCAAGCCACTTGTTCTGGAATTTGTTCGACCGGACTGCTAAGCTGGGCGTACAGGCACAGCTGGGGTGTTTCCTTGCCGATACACCTACTGCAAGTGACAATTTCATAGAAAAAAAAAAAGTCAGTCCAAGTTTTGGCACGAGGTAGACCACTAGTTCCACATTTTTGGTGAGCTTTCACGTGAGACCCGTTCAAAGAAGCATGGGTATTGGTGGCTACTGGTTGTGCGAAAGAGTTAGCGCTCCCACACATATAAGCAGTACATCCCATCCTTTTTACAAAGTGGCATACTTCCACTTGTGTCCATGAAATTGCTAAAACCTGCTCTAAAATGCCCCAGACTAACACTTTTCTAGATATGCACAGTGTACAGACATAAGACCTATTGTGATTGAAACCAAACACATGGTGCATGTGCTGCCATGTATTAATGCCTATTCATGAATTCAATTCATAAATCAAAGCACACCTGTGCTTTGAAGATATTGAGTTCCTCTTTCAGAACAGTTTGTCTGCAAAGTAGAGCAACTGGCCATATCAGTGAAATCCACATCTAAATTTCCTATCTGTTCTATCGCATGAGTTATCTCATGACATCCTTTGACTACAAATGAAAATGACGTATTACAATGTGAATCTGAAACCTGAAAGCACAGCTTCCTTTATCTGTCAGCAAGAATGGATAATATCACAGTTTCACAGTATGCTCATCATGCATGTTCATATAGAAATCTGATGGATGGCGTGATTTAGCGTGTCATCGCTATCCATCTTGTCTGCTAGAATGTGAACAGCTTGGAAGCTTGAGGGCCATTTATAATTCACCTTGAGATGAATGCAATGACAGTGGGATAGCAGCACACCTTGATGATATTAGTGCCCATTGTAGCACGTGGCTTAATGGCTACTTGAACAGGATATTGACCCAAGCAAAGCATTCCTGCACAGCTTTATGATTCCTATCAGAAGGAATGAAGCTCCAGATCCCGCTGAGAGTGATACTTTGGCCATCCATTCCAAGGCATTCATCACTGAGGCGGGAAGTGAGATTCTTATATCCATTAAGCAGAGATAGATTCACAGTCCCCCTGTGACCGTTTAAGTAAGCAAGAATGACCAGGAGAGGTCAACACTCTTGAATAACCTTGAACCTACCTTGAGATCTTTATTTTAGATTAGCAACTAAATATTGTTTGGAGAAAATTGTAGCTACATTTTTTTGTTCTAAACTCAAAATTTGATGGTTTGTCTTTAATCGATGGTTGACAGTTATCGATTGGAAAGAAAAGGATGAACCTTTTTAACTTGGTGAAGCCTATTAAAATGTTAAGGTGCTCAAACATGAGGATTTAAGTCGTATGGTATGCCAGAATATATGTATACCGTGTGTATTTATAACTTTCCTGTTGGTTATACTGTATACTTATAGCAATGGATAATAATGTAACTCATTACCAAGGATCCTTGAGACTTCTAGCCAAACACGAAGATTAAATTTAGCCTCCAAGGTCAAATGCAACACATTTAAACCATTTTACCTTCAAAAAGACATATTCTTTCATCGCCACGAATCAGTTACTTTCAGTATGATAGATTGGGTGGTGAATTTCCTTCGCAAGGCATTCAGTCTATTTTTTGATCAATGCTAAGGTCTGCACTGCTGTAGGCTTTTTACTTTCTAATCACCAAAAGAGGGACTCCATTTGTCTCTACTTCAAAGAGGTGAGGTATACAGGATCCTAAATTGCACAATGGACTTTCTTTTGGTCTAAATGCTGCCACATTTGAGGATGTTTGTCGACCATCTCAATTAATGCTTTTGGAATGTCAACTCTAATTAAGTTGTGAGAACAGAGGAACATTAACAGTCAAAAGAGGATATTGAACCGTTAGCCTCCAAGGTAAAGAAATGTGTCAAAATTGGATACAGAGTATAGGATTGAGTCAGTCACTTCTTGAATGCACATACATTTGTAGATTAGCTAATTTTGGCTATTTTTTAAAAATGATTTTCATGCTTATTCAAGCAAGTATCATGTCAACCATAATGCTCTTTCAAATTTAAAATGCCTCTTTATAAAGAACTGGACATTGCAAATTTATTTTTTTAACATTGTTTAGGCTACTAAATTTGACTGTGTGTTCATTAAGTGAACAG
Organism: Corythoichthys intestinalis; assembly: GCF_030265065.1. Taxonomy (NCBI): domain Eukaryota; kingdom Metazoa; phylum Chordata; class Actinopteri; order Syngnathiformes; family Syngnathidae; genus Corythoichthys; species Corythoichthys intestinalis. Next base: position 20,289,128 of record NC_080401.1, on the reverse strand, counting down.
GATGCAACAATTGTCAGGGATAGCAAATATTTAATGTAAGGTACTTGATCATTCAGTATTCGGCTTTGGTACAAGCCATTAGATATGTTGTTCTCTTATAACAAAAAACATCTTTTTGCGCATAAATACATCAGTTAGTTCTACATGTGTATCGTTGTAATTCTAAGTAAAGTAACATATACAACCTCAATACTTGAAGTTATGTCTTTTTCAGTAAAAAAGTCACGTACAGAAGGCTCCAGTGTTGTTTTTGGCAGCCCTTTCAATTTTCGTCTTAGTCTTTGGACGAAAACAAAGTAAAAAGTGATCGTCTTCGTACAGTTTTAGGCAACGAAAATTCAGACAAATTTCGTCTAGTTTTAGTCGAAAATATCTCAATGTTTTCATCGGTGAATTCAAAAATTTTAGTCCATGAATAAATAAACAAATAAAAGGTTCCAACTAATTTGGAATGAAAACATTCACAGAGAAACATAATTGTAGAGTCTACAAGGACATCACCAGTAAACGAAAATTCAGACAAATTTCGTCTAGTTTTAGTCGAAAATAACTCAATGTTTTCATCTCTAAATTCAAATGTTTTAGTCCATGAATAAATAAACAAATAAAAGGTTCCAACAAATTTGGAATGAAAACATTCACAGAGAAACACATAATTGTAGAGTCTACAAGGTCATCACCATCTTCGTGATGATAATACACACTCAGCAGGAAAACAGTACATTATTTTCAATTAATTAAACTCACCTGGACGCAAATAACTATATATAAGTTTTCAAACAGCGAGCCTCATAGCACTAAATGCTAACGCGACTGCTATGCTAATGCTACATGTTACAATTAAGTGTGTGATGATCACTCAACACAGTTTTAAAGTGCCTACGACAGGAGGAAAAAAGTATTAAATAGCATTATTATGTGAAGTAAAATCATATTTTGAGACAATTCGCCCATATACAACAATTTGGCAAAGTGTAGATGACGAGAAATTAGTCGTTTAACCTGCCGTTTAGCCACGCCTACCATTATAGAGCTCTAGCGTCCCCAACAGGAGAATGATGTCGGCAGGGTCATGGTTTCATCTGATTTAGAATTCAGCCCATTGAGGGGGAATTATTCTGAACGAGGAAAATGTGACGAAGAGAGCCGCAAAATGTCATTGTTTCAGTCTCTCTACGCCAATATTTTTACAGGATATTCTTTTTATCTAAGTATTTTTCCCCAATTGCTAAATAAATGGTATGGTCATGACAAATAACAGTCTTGTGCTAAATGGAATATGAAATATTAAAAATGCATTCATTCAGTACGACATGGCAAAATTACTCCATAATGGTCAAAACTGTCGACTTCACCTTTACTGTCGCTTCTCCCGAACTATATCTTATGCCACCGGAATTAGTCCGTCTTTTGTCATTTCCCTTCCCCGGCTTCAAAGAGTGTAAATAAAACAGGAGGCGTGACAGCTAGCCGACATGCTAACCCAAACCTAGTGATGTTTCAAAGTCTATTCTCGGCTTTCGAAGCAAAAAACCATTCAAAACTACTCGGGACCATGTCTCACGGCGGCGGGGTTGTCGATTGTCTTCGCCGTTCGGCAACCCGCCCGGCAGTGAGCAAGTTGCAGCTCGTCCCCTGCTGTGAGAGGAGATCATGTTTGCCGGGGAAGCAGCTGGAGAATTACAGCCAGACAAACTGGCCAACGTCGGAGGAGCGCGTAGTTGCCACATGGTCAACACGAATAAGGCGTAAATTAATGCTTAACTCATTCACTCCCAGCCATTTTCACCTGTGCAACCCCCTTCGGTCCTGGTCGTTTTACTGGATTTTTACTGATTTTGCAAGGCCCACAGAAAATGTTAGTTTTATTGCTATATAAACATGGAACCCACCAAAAGAAAGATTAGACTCTCTTCTTTCAGCAGAAAAAAAAAAGTTCATTTCTTTTTCCAGTCTTTAGAAATCAGCATTAGAAAATAGCTTAGTTTGAGCAATTTTCCAGTTTATGATGAAAAAACAAAGAAATTAAGCTTTTTGTTAACGCATATATTTCAAACATAACTTTGACTTTAACATAGCTATTTTTTTGCTTTAGTTACATCCCAAACATCTTAATAATGTTTTGCTTTTACAAAATAACAAACAACAAGATAAATAGAGCTTTTGATAGCAAAGTAACAATTTATTTACCCCTAACTAACTGAGAGATGATGCTGTTGTGGCTGCGACGGCCGGGGTAAACTTTTCCTTCATCGCCGCCTGTCTGCTGCACTTGTGGTCCCGGTCGTTCTGCTCAGTCGTCCAGCGTCTGGCATCCCGGGCATCCTCCCGGTTTTTCTGCTAGGTCGTCCACCGCCTTGCATCCTGGACGTCCATTCGGTCGTCTTCTGCTGCCGCCCCGGCCGTGTGGCCCGCCATTCGTTCCGTTGAATCGGGTTAGGGCTCTTACCAAATGCGCTACTGCCCTCCAGTGGCCAGTATTATTGCTTTAAAATGGATTTTCAGCTTTGTGCTTTGGCGCTAAGTTGAATCAGAACCTAGGGATGTGTCTTGTTAAAAAAAACGTAAAAGACATATAAATATGTCTTTGGGACACTGAAACAATTAAAAAGAGAATGTATTTATACATTTTTGGGAGCATATGAGTTAACTACACGGTAAAGAACAAAGAGAGCGGCGTGCAGTTGTTGTGCAGCTAACATGGCAGGATGTATCCAAGGAGAACTTTTCTACATGTTCGTCCATGATCAAATGTAAGTAGATAGTCCTTTATTTAAATAAAGTGTGCAGTATTTACTTTGTAATCGCTGTATTTGAAACCATTTTTAACACAAAGTTGCAGTTTCTGATCGGGTGGAAAATTTGACAGAACACCGGGCACACGATGAGGGGAATAAGCCGAGTATAGCGCTCTCCTGGTGGAGGGATGTGTGACATGCCGTCAGTCGTCGGCCGAGCGGCATTTTCGGTGGACAAGGATTATGTCAGCCACAAAATGCAAGCCACCTCCGCATTAGAACGTGTGTCATAATCCCAGTACTTGACATAATACAAAACACGATTTACTTCCTAAAGCCCTATGGTCCCACAGTTGTTGCACACTTGTTTGGGCCAATCTCAGGGTGAAGGGGAACTTTCTGAAACCCAAAAAGGCTCACACGCCTCTCCCTGGTGCAGCTACAATAGCCTGCAGCCGTTTCATTGGCGTCATGCGAAAAATAAACAAATTAATCCGCAAAATCAGATGAATCCGCAGTCCATCTGCATGATATAAAGCAATGCTTTATTGTGAGATGCTGACCCAGGTGACTTTACGTTCGCATTCGTCCTAAACCCGAGACTGGAGCCGGAAGTAACTCATTTTCATGGTGTGGGATACAAAAATCGAATATATAAAACGATCGCTTCAATACACATCCAAGCGGTTGTCCAATTCATTATGGAGCATAGAACACCGCGTGAAATATGAAGTAAACATGCTTTTTGGTGTCATACGCACTTTAAAGGCTAAAGCAAAATGGCATATCTAGCCAAGATAAGAAAACAAAACTTACCAAGTAGCAACTGACATGTGTTTCACAAAAGGCAAGTCTGGAGCCTGAGGACACTCAGGACACCGGTCAGTAAGCTTGTGTGTGTGGCGGGTGCGTGGTGCAGAACATCACAAGTAACACAACCAAACACTGCTATTATGCGTGCTAACTACACATATGATATGAAAATGTCAGACATTGTGTACTTTTGATGGAAACTATGGCGAATTTTCATCTCGTTCTCATATTGTCAGACGAAAACTAGCATTCGTCTTAGTATGTTTTAGTCTCCCAATACACGTGTTTAGCTCATTATCGTCAAGAAATATTTTCGTTATTGTCATCGTTGACAAAAGCAACACAGAAAGGCTCTAAATCCAAGTGATGTAAAAAAAATAAAAAAAAATCTCCACCTGATTCTATTAAATAATTCAAGTTTTTCTTAACTATTCTCATTGTATTCATTTTTGAACGTTAGGAATTTTGGGTGGATTTGGGGCAGACCTCGTACTTTGAACAGCTGTTGTACTCAAAACAGCTTTTTACTTCATTCTGGGCTCTTTGAAAATTATTTTACTTCAATATTGCACATACAGTATATTGCTGTGCATGACCAGATATTTTGCTAATTCTGCATTAAATACCTATGATCAAATGACTACTGTGCAGCATTTCCATGAGCAACCTGTTCATTGGATACTATGCCCTGATCAAATGACTACTGTGCAGCATTTTCATGAACAACCTGTTAACTGGATACTATGCCCTTTCAGTCTCACATACTGGACTGTTTCAGAAAATTAGAATACACAATATTCTAATTTTTTGAGACAGTCCTGTGTATATATACAGGACTGTCTCAGGAAATTAGAATACACAATATTCTAATTTCCAATTTCCTGACTGTCTCAGGAAATTAGAATATTGTGTATTCTAATTTCCTGAGACAGTCCTGTATATATACACAGGACTGTCTCAAAAAATTAGAATATTGTGTATTCTAATTTCCTGAGACAGTCCAGTATATGGAACTCAACTAAATGTTTTTCGTTTTTTTGTTATTTTAATATCTATTATGAATGCATGTAATAAATATGATTACACATTTACAGAGTTCTTTTGAAGTATTCTCTGTGTATCAAGCATAGAGAGATGACATATGTCATACTTGAGCAAGTCAGGTGGTGTGAACGTGTCATTTCATGGCTGCTTCCTCTATTGGTGGCATGGGGAGCAAACAGTAGGAAGCCTTCACCCTAATTTGCCATTGTTTGTCATGACTTGTCCCGGTGATATGTGAGCGTGCATACGTTTACTTACAAACACTAACCATAAACCTCATTCAGAGTTGTACCAGAAGCGGAAACCAGACTGTGTTGATGTGCCAGTTTATGACTTGTGATAGTGTTGCAGTTTTAACCTCCCCTATTTTTCAACCTTTAAGTCTTTCTTTAATAGGCAATCCACTGTTTAGTATATTTCTGATAAACGTTTGTATGAAACTTGCATTAGAAATTAATTTGAAACTTTAAATTGGTTTGTGGGTGTAAGCATATTTTTATCCATCACAAAAGAAGTAAAATGGATTATTTTCAATACATTGAATTTCACTTTTACAACAAATTAGTCTGTAATATCATATTGTATTGCCTTTGTATATAAGAAATTCTACTTGTTCTCAAGTTTTGACATTAAATCATGGCAGCACTCTAAAGCAGTTTACATACTGTGGTTACGTATCATTTCTTCCATCAACTCTATACTTAATTGAGCATTTGAATACTGGATGACTCATGTAGATTGGGTGCAGCACTCTACTAGGCTGCTAGATATCTCATTAAGGAAACTACCTTTTTTTCTCTCTCTATCTCAGGGAAGTCCATGTTCCAATTTCTCTGGATGAAATGTCCTTCTCCCTAGTCATCAAGGATCATTTAACTACTGGATTGAAGCTGGGGTCAGATTTCATTACAGATTTTTTGCCATTCTGTCATTAATTTGTACTTCATTTTACAAGCACTTGTATTTGCCATGCCTTACATGACCACCTGATTAAAAGTCTCTCTTTTTTTTCATTGTGACAATCCATCAGGGTCTATTAAACTTTTACACATATATGTGTCATTTTCTATTTTAGAAGGGACATTGGCAGATTTCTTTCAGTTTAACCACCAAATTTAAAATCAAGACTGCACTCTATCTGGTCATAAATTCAGCTCAGGCACCCCTAGAAGTGAATTCATTTTGTTGATGGATGATGGTAGTGAAGACCCGGGAGGGAATTTGGAAGTGGGCTCTGTCTATTATTTTGGTCCCTGGTCCCTGACTGTTGTTGGCATTGTCAGTCGGTGTTCCCGCCTATTCGTGAGGGCAAGCCAGAACCCTGGAATGGTTAGTAAGAGTTTTGATATGAGGGCTTAAAGCCATCTGGACATTGATGATGTGATGAAGGGCTTAACTCTCTGAATACTTTAAGATGGACAGGAAGATGTCTCTAGTCCCCGCTGCGGTAGTGGCACCAAAACCCCAGTAATCAAGATGAATGGTTCACAGTTCTCTTTCAGAACTTCCCTTGGTTCTTTCATGCTGACCATAAAGTAAAAACAAACATACAAACAAAACAATATGAAGGAGATTTTCATTATAATTCAAGAGTCCTCTTTCTCAAACACAAAGCCACTTGGCTATTAGCCACTTCCGGCCAACCAGGTCCAAAATAATCACCTGCCAAGTGCCAAGAGCAGCTAAAATGAGCTTTTGGCACACAAACCACATCATTAAGGTTTTATTGGTTTTTTGAAGTTCAGGAGATACCAGTTTAGGAATGTCTGATGAAACTGCTAATGAAAAAAGTCTGACTATGAAGCAGAAATGCTGCAGTGTATTATGCAAACAATGCGATAGAAAGACCCGACTAGAAAATATATTGTACTTTACCTGGTTATGATCATTGTATACTGTACTACCACGAAACATTTTAATACACTCACAGGGTTAAACCATGGTGAAATAATGCAACATGTCTTTAGTGATTTTTATTGACAAGAACTCAATTCGGACAGCATTGTCAATAAATATAATTTGGTGTATGCACTAAATTGACCAGAGGATACGTTTCATTATTTATGTCACATTCTCTTGGTCAGATCGTGTTTCGTTACAGAGCTGGTTGTGGGAGCGTTCCCGACGTCACACCTACAGTACAGCCAAAACAAGTTCGTCAAGACTATTTAAGCCCAGGTGATCCAAGAGGATGGTGCCGAGATACTGCCGGTTGCCATTCGACACCTTGTACTCTCGGGTCACGTGCATTTGCTAGCTTGTTTGCCTGCCGCCCTTGTTTTTGAAATCCTCTACCTTGTACAGGTTTTTGAGTGTGTTTATTTTGTTGTCTTGTTGGCTCTCAGCGTATCGCTTAGGTTAGTATTATCGGCCCATATTGTGATTCCCCGTTTTCCGTGATCGCATATATTTTGCTTGTATTCAATAATCCCTTGAACACATCCCTCAGTTGTTGTCTAATTTGAGGTTCAAACTTGTTTATGCAGTCGGGGACCCAAACAATTTAGGTATCATATACAAGTCTCCACAACCCAAAAGTCATCGTTATAACGTTATTATTAAATCAGGAACAATTGTATATTCACAAGTGGACACTAGATTTCTATTCAAAAAGAACTCGTGTAACAATTCTACTACTTTAATGTATCAATCACCACTTTTTAAAAAAGAATTTAGGAGTATCTATGATGTTTTATATAAAGCTGAAGTAAGTATTAGAATTTGGCATATTGTATCTGTGTTGTAGATCAAGCAATTAACTGCTACTGAGATTTAAAAGAAATATTCTTTGTGGGCTGTTATAAGAGTGGCAGATTATATCTTTGAACACACCCTTCACAATTAGATATGTGTTACTGATTAGCCAACAACAAGTGGCAAACTAGATGATTCACCATGTTAGTTGCACGTTTGTTTTAAAAATATCACTAAGATTCCCTCAGGAATATATTGTGTATGGTTATGAGGTTATCAATTCAGTAGTTCGCACAGTATAATCAAAAGTCAAAAGTAAGTTCAATTGTACATGAATCATTTTAAAATTAAAATTGCTAATTCAAAATACATTTGAAATAGACACTGTGCCAGACTAATTTTCTAAAATAGGTATTAATTTTTCAATAGGAGCAAAATGGCACCCACAATGAAATTTCAAGGGTGCACATAGATTGTGTTGTGCACAACTTTAAAGTGCGTACGACAGGATAAAAAAAAGTCTTAAATAGCGTTATTATGTGAATTAGGATCATATTTTGAGACGATTTCACTATATACAACAATTTGGCAAAGCGCAGATGACGAGAAATTAGTCTTTTAATACGCTGTTTAACCACGCCTACAGTACCATTATAGGGCTCTCGCATCTCCAACAGGAGAATGACGTCGGCAGGGTCATGGTTTCATCTGATTTAGAATTCAGCCCTTTGAGGGGGAATTATTCAGAATGAGGAAAATGCGACGAAGAGAGCCACAAAATGTCATTGTTTCAGTCTCTCAACTCCAATATTTTTACAGCATATTCTTTTTATCAAAGTATTTTTTTCCCAATAGCTAAATAAATTGTATGGTCATGACAAATAACAGTCTTGTGCTAAATGGAATATGAAATAATAAAATTGCATTTATTCAGTACGACATGGCAAAATTACACCATAATGGTCAAAACTGTCGATTTCACCTTTACTGTCGCACCTCCCAAATGATATTTTATGCCACCGTAGTTAGTCAGGCTTTTGAGAATGTAAACAAACCAAGATGCGTGACAGCTAGCCGACATGCTAACCCGTACCAAGTGATGTTTCAAAGTATTTGAAGCAAAAAAAATTACACAAAACTAGTTTGGATCATGTCACACAGCGGCGGGGTTGTCGTTGTCTTCACTGATCGGCAACCCGCCCGGCAGCTAGCAAGTTACAGTTCGTCAGACTTTTTACCCTCCTGCTCGGGGACACAGTACCGTTGTCCCCAATAGGAAATGAATGGAAATCGTGTACGAAGGAGATGTTTACAGAGCTAAACCTACCAATTCTGTCCGAAAATGATGTCACTGGTGCCAAATTCACTGGTAAAGATGTGGAAGAACATAAAAATGTTCAGTTAAGGAGATGATTTGAGTGTCGAGGCCTGAAAAAGACTAAAAAAACGAGCCGACCTAAGCATAGCCTTAGGTTTTTTATCGACACCTGTTTCTTACGCGACTGAATGACATTCTCCTGTTTCAACAAGCTATCTTTTACCACCAGCTCTCTCTTTCTTATATATTATATCCTCTGGTTGTCCTACGTCTCTGACTGTTCTTGGGAGCAATTTATATTGTTAGTTCTCTGTAGCGATCACAAATGCTACTCAGTGACAGTCAACGAACACTTTGAATTTTTTGATTAACAACAAATCTTATTTCTATAATTTATTCAGACTTCCTCTTACTAAATTTGTTTTTACAACAGAAAGGTAACAGTGGCAGTCAGATACCATTTTAATTCTTTTCAGGTTATTCATTGCCAGACAGAAGCAGCACGGCACAACTTCATGCTAAAAAATAAGTTAAAAATATCTAATTGGCTTACATTTTTGTCCTCTGAAAGACCATGCCAACACAACAAAATGTTTACTGCATATGAAATGTGAATGGATTCACTGAGCTGGTGTTAAAAGTCCAATGCAAGTTGATTCATTCTTCGCATTTTTTCCTCTGAGTTTTGGTTTCTGGAAACGTATGAAGAAAGCATCCTTCATATGTTGTAATGTCTAAAGTCATTTCTACATGTTACATAAAAGCAATCTTTGATCGGCATGATTGTTTTTGCAAGATTACCGGAGAAAAGTTGCAGAAATAACATAGGTTCTATGTGAGGGCGGGTCTATAACGTCCCACTTCCACTTTACGATGCGACGTCACGGTCTAAAAATAGCATTCATGTGATACGCTATTAGTGAGGCTATGGAGAGCATTATGGAATAATGTAGTGGACCAAACCTACACGAGGACACTGGTGTTTCAACTTAGGTGAAAATTCTATTTAATAAAAGTCTCAAAGGAAACAGTTTAACAAAATAACTCGGGCCCAACATAAAAGAACCCAACATAACAAAAGCCTTCACCCAAACTGACCTCTTGACTCATCTCTTTGGCTGCTTAAATAAGGCCAGACTCTACTAACGACCACCTGAGGGAGGTATGATTATAAATTACCAAACAATGTCAACTTAACAAAACAACAACAGATGGAAAGTATACATATATTCAAACAATAATTAATGTGCATTTATACAGTGAAAACTTTACTCCAAACAGTCATAATTAAATCAATTGAAATAGCCCCCCTCCAGAATGGTAGGTGCCAGATCTTACACAGCTGTGGTCGCTACCTCAAATTAGCAAATAAAATCCAGTAAGCATTCAGACAAAGGGGTAGTTTACATGGCGACTCTGCGACACGAAGACGCAATGACAGTATTACGGAGTGGCCTCGCATATGGTGTCGGCGAAGACGGAAGGCGAAGACGAAAAATTCGGAATCCTGCCTCCAGAGTGGAAGAATTTGATTGCAGGGGATTGAGGTGGGCTTGACCCGCATGTATATCAAAGACTCCCGCGGTGCAACACCGCGCCGATAACGTCAGCACTCGAACACGTCACATTGGGCAAGCGCAGCGGTGCTACTAAACTTTAAAAACAGCAAATATGGCGGAATGTCAGCTTTAATTTACTGTTGTAATAATATTTTTAAATTAAATATGTTTGTTTCTATTTTTGTGCCTTTTTGAACAAAAGAAAAATGCCATCACCCCGAGGTGGCAGCAAGTTGATTTTTTCCGGGCTGAGGAACTTTGGAAGGGTCAAAGTGCATAATTCGCTGTCGCCTTGTAAATCTGTACTGCCCCCTAGGGCCTGGCATGAATACTACATCGTTTTCATGTGGAATTGTGACATTGTTCGAATAGACGGGTATAAATGCAAATTTGAAATTTTTTGTATTCTCGAAGAGTCACCATGTAAACAGCCCCAGATATTAACTAAAGTGTGCATCCATTAGAAAATGCATGTATGATTAACTATATTTCGAAACACTAAAACGTGGTGGTAGTGGTAGCCACCACAAATAACATCAAAACCACAGGTGTCGCCGGGTGCAGTTACTGAATAGTACAAAAGCATTAAGACAAATAACGATTCAAATTCATTCAAACATGCATGTGCAGAACATGCACAGTAAACCTAGCAACCATTTCTCGACTGTGCCAAAAATCCAAATGAGGTTTCCCATAGAAAGTTCATGTGAATGCAGGTAGAACAAGTTCACTCCAGACAAAGTTTCATGTCAACACATTTATATTAGTTTACTCCCGATTCAATTTGGGGCATGCTTACAAAGACAACTGCAAATTGCATAGTCTGTTTTTGAGATGAATTCTCCATAGTACATAAGTCCCTTGCAGAGTTCAGTACCACTTTAGCGTAAAGCGTTGACCTTTCAACTGTGTTCTAATTACTAATGTTCAGGGGTAGACTGCAACCACAAAACAACCTGCCATCTTTCTATGAACTCACCACTGGGACATTGTCCCGACCGCCCATCACCTGGGATATTTGGCTGCCCTCAGTGATCCCTCCTGCTGTTCGCCTGCTATATAAATGAAGAAGGTCCATCTCAGCAATGCCATGGCTCTTTCTACTCAAGCATCTGGCTCTTTTCACATGTCACCCATGTTAACTGTGGGGCCCGATACCAGACCTTCATTTTGGTATGTTGAGTGAGTCGGGTGGTGGTCATCAGGCAAGACATGTCAGACTCCATCAACTCAGCATGGGCATCTTTACAGGCAGCCAAAATCATTTCATGGCCAGCAGGTTTGGAAAAGCCAAGCTGGGATTTCTGCTCAGTAAAATGCTGCTGCAATGCTTCACTGCACATACTGTATTTTCAATGTTATTGTGGGGTTACTGGTTAGATAACAATTTCAGTCTTGGAGAAACAGGTTTATTTTGAAGCAGAATTGGACAAAGTGATGATGACAAAGTGATGAGATGAAATAAAATTCCCAAACTTCAGATTTTAATTTTTTTGTAACATGTCGAGCAAAAAAAAAAAAAAGGTTAAAAACACAAAAAACAAACAAAAAACAAAAGTACTGAGCAGTTTATGCAGAATTTATATAATGTAGCTTTGTATCATTCCACAAAATGATTTCAATATCCAACCAATATAGTGCATTGTGCTATAACTTGCTGTTTCATACTCCAAACCAGGGTATGATGCACACAGTATTTTTTTCCCCTCACAAACTACTGTCTGTCAAGAGGCTGTGATCCGTGAAACTGTCAAGGATGGGTCCGAACTGAAGAATCACAGGGTGCAACAGACACAGATGGTTTCTTCTGTAGGGGAAAAAAGTCTGATTGAGTGGAAAGTTTCATACATTTTATCAAATAGAATTGAAGTGAACGAATGTTATTGAAACCTCAAGTTATAATGTAAAAGTGGGAGAAAAGGAAAGGATGAGGGCTTTGAAGACAAAAAAGAATGCCTATAGCACCAGCTAATAAATGATGAGAAACAGAATGGAAAAGGAAGTAATTCTCAATGCAAGGATAGACATAAATTAATGTGTGGATGTAGCTGATAAAGTACCGCTTCAGAGTATGGAAGTTGATGACGTAGGTACAGTATATCTCTTGACGACACTACGTTTCCTCATTTTTCTTAACTGTTAGCTGAAATCATAACATGTGATAAGCAATAAATAAAGAAGTTAGTAATTACAGTATATAAACTAGATTTGACCACTGTTCTGATCAATTTTTGTTTACTATATATATATTTTTTTTTTAATTTGCCAGTTTTCACTGGAAATTTGAAGCCATAATGTGTCAAGCAAAAAAAGAAAAAAAAAACAACAACAAAAAACAACAAAAAACGAATACACAGATCAAAGAGCACTGAATGTTTGACTTTTAATGCCTTTCTTTCATAAGCATTACTTATTTACAGTGATATTTCTTTATTTCAATTTTCTCTGTGGAATAAAAAACATAATTGTTAGAACTGGGTCACCTAAAGAGATTTTAAATACACATTGACAGAAAGTGAACACAGATACTCAAGGCAAAAAAAAATCACTCTCTCTGTGATGATAAAATGTTACATAGAACAGCCCGCAGCTCACATTGTGTTACACTTCTTCACTAGAAATTGATTGTTTTGGTTAATTTGGTGAGAGCAGTCCAGACAGCACACCTCTTTAGTAAAGGTAGCATAACTGACAAGAAAAAAAGGATACTTCATAAGAAATATCATTGTTCGTTTTTCATCCTAAAACAACAACAAAAAGAATCCATTCACTGCCCTCTGTGTGCTTGATTGAGCTTTCAATAATGGCAACCTGAACTAACTTAAAAGTATTGTCATTAAACATGATTTATATAAATGTTAAAGACTGTGGAAAAGTTATTTTAAAAAATTATACAGTTCTCAAAATGTGGATAAAAAGCATTAAATTATTTTTCACACTAGTGGTTTTCTTGATTTCTCGGAGGAGTAGATAAATTGATGCACTTGTGCATTTTGGATCAGATGGCCCTCCCTCCACTATAAGTTAAGCACCTTCAGTGATGTGCATTTAGCTACCTACCAATGCCTATATCCTCCTCTTTCAAATAATCTGTTGGCATGGCTCCTCTAGAGTTCCAAGTTTTTGGCACGCACCTCGTACAGAGAAACAGAGAAGAAATGAAGTAGGAATAAACTGTCCGACTTGACAGCCATGTGAGGTAATGGATTTGTGTGGTTGCTTTGGAGAGCCTCATTGTCCACCATAAATGCACGCACATCACCATCGTTCGCAGAAGATTGTGTCTGTGTGGGAGTAAAACAAAAGTGCAATGTTCAGGGCATCATTTTATAGACATTTTTCTTACCTGAAACCAGACGTAAAATTGCTCATTTTTTTCGCATCACTGTTTGATGCTAAACTCTCTTGGAGCCCCTCTGCCATGTATTATTAGTACATAGATTGCCATTGCTACAGCTGTAGGCCAGCAGCTCCACTGGTGTCCTGGGAGGAAGCGGGAGGGGGAGTTTTAACACCTGCCTCGTAACTTGTCAGGGCTCTGCATTGGCTCAGATCCATGTTGGGGTCAGTTTGCCTGCTAATCTGCTAATATGGTGGATATAATTGCGATTGAATAGTCGGCAGCGCAGTGTATCCAGGGGAAACGGTTGTTTCTCCCCATTGCCAATGTTGTGATACCCAATCAGAGGTAATCACCGTCATCAGACTGATCAGCCTAATGCAATTGGATGGGTTTTAATTCACACATCTGTCTGCTGCACAGGTGCATATGTGTATGCATCTCTTTGGCTTGCAATATTTTCCTACAAAGCTTCCATTCTAGTTTTCTCATGTGTGACTGTATAAAGAGGATTCCAAGGTTAATTTATAGTCATTTAAAACAGATTTGCATATAAAGAGAAAAAAAGAATTTGGTCTTCACAACAAAGAATTTACTTCGATAAAATAAAGAAAGGCGTTTGTCGGCAGAGTCATTGGTGGGCCCTCCCAGTGTCCATGTGTTAATGCCTCTGCACCTCCCTCCTGAGACCAGGGCCACATCTGTCAGGTGTGCGTGTTTTATCTGATTACAAGTTGGACATCAGATAGGTGGAGCGGCTACAGGTGCAGGCTATCACCATCAGCCACCTTTGAAAGCCAGTTGACGCTCCACCTCGTCACCAGGTCAACTTGTATAGTTCTGCTGTCAGTTGCATCACGTCTTGCTCACAATTTGTCTGTATTCAAGGGCCATGATTTTTGCTTTCGTCCCAGGACCTGTTTCTGCACGCGCCTGGTCAGATCTCCACGCCTGATTCTTCCCTGAGCATTCCCTGCCTCTCGCAGGTCTGAATTCCTGCAGCTTAATTTGCATAACAATACAAATATTTGTGGATCACAGTCCTTTGTACCATTGTCTACTCCGTGATCTCTCTTGCCCGCGCACCCTAACACAATGGAGTCTGGGGTTGGGCTGGTCGTCCCCTTCTGGGAGGGGGTGGTCGATGCCAGGCTGCCGGTGCGATGGTGCCGCACCCGTTCGCGGATGCAGGGTGGGTGGCAGGGGTGCTGGGGGTGAGGTGTGGTCAGGGCCCTGCCGCTTCTATCACTGTGTGGCCAGCGATTTTGGCCCTCAGGAGCCTGCCTCTTAAATCACGCACTCTTCACTTAGCACTGTAAATATTTTTCACTCTGGGCACCTACACACTCATTCAGGTTTTTGGGGACAGTCGGAACAGAGCCGTACAGTCACTGGCCGGCTCCCACCTCGGTTTTGAATTCGTCTCAGACCAACAGGTGACTTGACAATTGCCTCCCAGCTGCCCTCCCTGCCATTTCCCGCACCTCTGTTAAAGCACTGCATACATTAAACTCCATGGGTTAGCTACAACGAGGGGCAGTGAGATGTGCGACAGTGAAGTAGTTCCACGCAGTGGTCCCACTGCCCTCTCAGCCGGGCTCTGCTATTTCAATGCATACATTGCACTACTCTCCCCTTACAATCCCACACGGTGCTTGGTCGTAGCTGCCAGTCAGGTACCTGGCGGGCACAGTAATAGGGTGGTAGGTGGGTCCATAAACATTTATGACTCCCCTGGGCCTTCTCTCTGTCTGGTTTGTCGGTTTGCAGGGGTTACCGTGGGGGGTTGGGTCACCAGTCCCGCGCCGCCTTGCGGCTACCCTCCTGATTCCACCTCTTTCTCTCTTTTCTACCCAGGCGTCCTATTTGAGCCCCGGCACGGCTTGCCGGCACCCGCCCCCTCCAGGTGGGGATCCTGTCATGCCCTGGGTCTAGTGGGCCTTCTCTCCGTCTGGTTTGTCGGTTTGCAGGGGTTACCGTGGGGCGTTGGGTCACCAGTCCCGCGCCGCCTTGCGGATGCCCTCCTGACTCCACCTTCTCGCTCTTTTCTACCCAGGCGTCTTATTTGAGCCCCGGCACGAATCGCCAGCACCCACCCCCTCCAGGTGGCCTAATGGGCCTTGAGCCGTGTCGGTTGGGAAGTTGTGACAGTGGTGGGGGTCTGTGTGGGTGGGGGTTCCCCTCATCCCTTCTCCGAAGGCCAGTTAATGGGGATGCGGGTGGTCCCGGGGTGGCCCCTTTGCAAGAACTGCAGGAGGAGGGGGTGATAACCCCCACCCCCCCACCACTACCGGTTGGCTGGGGCGGTTCCAGTGCCCTGGGGCGGCCCCTACACATCACTTTTCTGCAAGACTATCACAAATCTGAGTGGGTTCACGCATGACTGGGTGCAATTAGACACACACACAGTGAGCATGCCGGTGCCAGGATTAGCGATCAGTTAGCGTAGAATAGGATGTCAACATATCAACACTTACATGTGATTCCCATAATACTGGGTTCCACACCTCACTTTGCTGATTTGTGTACGCTCCACCCTGCCTAATCACGTCACCTTTGACTTGCCTCCCCTCTTCTTTCTCCTCAGTTATGAGGATCCCCATATGGTGTCCACTGGTAAATATAATTAGCTAACAATAGCACCACTATGTTCATAGGTGTGTAAAAATGTGTTTCTTGTTGTTGTTGGTTCTTCCCCACTCCCTGTCTCCTTCCTTCAATTCGGTCCCCCCATAAACCCTTCCCCTTCGCCACTTTCTCCTAATACATAAAACATAATGAACAACCACAATGGGAGTATATCAAATTCCAATGTGATCTATTTAAACTGTTCAGACCATAAGGACACTCAGATTCCTATTCTCTGCGTCTAAGCAGCTGATCGGGAAAGGTTTAAAAATTAAATTATAATATAATAAATAAATAAATAAAGACTTAAATACATAAATACATTTTTAAAAAAATAAAGGATTCCATGTGTGTAAAAACGTAAAACTTTGGTCTGCTACAGTGGTGCGAAGGTCTACCTGCACCAAAATGTGCCAATACCATGAACAAGGTGTTGACTGCAGCAAAGACTAGTAGAGTGAGATTAAAGGCAGTATTCAGATTAATGATTCAGAGGGAACCGAGATGAGTCAAACATCTCTATGTACCCAGATTGTAACCTTTTCAAAAAGTTGTGGAATAAGTTCACAATTGTATAAGTGTTATTGAGTGTTAAGTGATGTTAATGTTTCAAACCCATTAATCTTTTTTTCTTTTCTAATTTATCTTACATTAATTCTGTTTGCATGTGCTGTATAGTATGCACAGGTGGAACTATTTATTTCACCAGGTTGTGTCCATGTGGATGTAAAAAAAAATGCATCTAGTGCAATTTCACTCTCTTTCTTGCTTCATGAGCTTATATATTCTCTCCTGGAGAACTATGAGATCCCTTACATACTTGGAATTTAACAAAGAACCTCTCTCTCTCTGGTTACATTCAAACTCACCCCTGTGTGCCCATCTGTCTCCATTTATATACAGGTTCCATATGGCAACAACGATGGTAACACAAGCCCTTATGCCTATGACGTGACAGTGTAATTTAGACAGATAATACACTTCGACCTAGGCGCTCTGGCAACTTGCACTATTTGATTTACTGCCCAAATTACTGTTTGGATTTACAGCACATACTTATTCCAAAGGGTACTTTATTTCTACGCAGTAAAGGACTGAGATTATATTTGCAGGCCATTCATTTCCTACAAAATCTGTTGAGCATATTGGTGACCATGAGCAGCTTTTTTTTTTTAAGATCAAGGTACAGTATGTAAAATGATTGTCTTAAAATGTAACTGCTGCTACTATCAACATAACTCAACATTCAGCACCCTTTGGCATAAGAAAATACTTTGTTTAGTATTGAGTAGGCTTTCTGTACAGCAACTGAGGAGAAAATGAATTAAATTAATTCTGCGACAATTAAAGTACAAATCCACTCAAGTTATTAAAAACCTGAATGTTTGTACTGGTGGATGAAAAACACCCCCAATAGTTGACTCCTTTGCATCAAAATGCGTTCCCATATTCCCATTTGTTGATTAAATTCATCATTGGATGAAAGTCCCTTCTTTGGGCACTGAAAACTGTTAAACCTGACTTGATATTTCTGCCTATAGTAAGCCTCTGACTTGAATAAAGAAATAAAGAATGGTAATTAAGCAAAGTGTTTTTCTTTTACTGCTTATTTTAAAGTGACCAATTTCATTATACAGTATATTTCTTATTGTCAATCACTCACATAGAATTGGATATACATTACTAATAAATGACATTGAATCTATTATGCATATTATATAGTATATTAATTGTGAATCCGTGACTATGAACTGTAGGTAATTTATATATACCGGAATTATATACAGTGGGGCAAATAAGTATTTAGTCAATAACTAATTGTGCAAGTTCTCCCACTTGAAAATATTAGAGAGGCCTGTAATTGTCAACATGGGTAAACCTTAACCATGAGAGACAGAATGTGCAAAAACAAAAACAAAAAAAACAACAACAAAAAAAAAACAGAAAATCACATTGTTTGATTTTTAAAGAATTTATTTGCAAATCATGGTGGAAAATAAGTATTTGGTCTATACAAAAAGTTCATCTCAATACTTTGTTATGTACCCTTTTTTGGCAATAACGGAGGCCAAACATTTTCTGTAACTCTTCACAAGCTTTCCACACACTGTTGCTGGTAATTTGGCCCATTCCTCCATGCAGATCTCCTCTAGAGCAGTGATGTTTTGGGGCTGTTGTTGGGCAACATGGACTTTCAACTCCCTCCTCATCCCGTGGCGTCAAAATAATAACAAGAACGGGGAGCAAAAATCCTAGAACCACACGGGGGGACCTAGTGAATGACCTACAGAGCGCTGGGACCACAGTAACAAACGCTACTATCAGTAACACAATGCGCCGCCAGGGACTCAAATCCTGTACTGCCAGACATGTCCCCTGGCTGAAGAAAGTACACATCCAGGCCCGTCCGCGGTTCGCTAGAGAGCATTTGGATGATCCAGAAGAGGACTGGGAGAATGTGTTATGGTCAGATGAAAACAAAACACAACTTTTTGGTAGAAACACAGGTTCTCTTGTTTTGAGGAAAAAGAATACTGAATTGCACCATACCCACTGTGAATCATAGGGGTGGAAACATCATGCTTTGCAGCTGTTTTTCTGCAAAGGGACGAGGACGACTGATATGTGCAAAGGAAATAATGAATGGGGCCATGTATCGAGAGATTTTGAGTGAAAATCTCCTTCCATCAGCAAGGGCATTGAAGATGAGACGTGGCTGGGTCTTTCAGCATGACAATGATCCCAAACACACAGCCAGGGCAACAAAGGAGTGGCTTCGTAAGAAGCATTTCAAGGTCCTGGAGTGGCCTAGCCAGTCTCCAGGTCTCAACCCCATAGAAAATCCGCGGAGGGAGTTGAAAGTCCGTGTTGCCCAACGACAGCCCCAAAACATCACTGCTCTAGACGAGATCTGCATGGAAGAATGGGCCAAAATACCAGCAACAGTGTGTGAAAAGCTTGTGAAGAGTTACAGAAAACGTTTGGCCTCCGTTATTGCCAACAAAGGGTACATAACAAAGTATTGAGATGAACATTTGGTATCGACCAAATACTTATTTTCCACCATGATTTGCAAATAAATTCTTTAAAAATCAAACAATGTGATTTTCTGGTGTTTTTTTTCCACATTCTATCTCTCATGGTTGGGGTTTAACCATGTTGACAATTACAGCCTCTCTAATATTTTCAAGTGGGAGAACTTGCACAATTAGTGGTTGACTAAATACTTATTTGCCCCACTGTATATACTGTATGTATATTTTTTTTTCAGTGGTACCTCGGCATATGATTGCACACACGATCTTTTCGACATCCGACGTAAAATTTGACTCATCATTTGTTCCTACATCCGACGATATGCTCTAAATACGACGGCACCGCGTTTTCTCTGTTTTCCCGCAAGACGGACGCATGGCAGATTTTCTTGTGAAAGGAATGCACATGGGTTCCAACAATGCTAGTGCAGGTGGTGAAAATAAGGAAAAAAGGTGATGCTTACCGTTACCATTGACATAAAGATAGATATGATAGAAAAATATGAGCATGGGGTACGCATCCGTGATATGGCTCGCTCAACAATACAGCCGTAGACCGTCTATGACGGTCCTCCTCCGTTCGCCAGTTTTTATAAGTAAGGTGGCAATTATTATTGTGGTAACATCGCCAAAGAAATCAAAGAAACCAGTTTCTTCACATTTATTCCATCAACTTGTGCCTCGTGTCTCCCGCAGCAAGTAAACAAAGTGAAATTGAAACTAAAAAGGCTCACTCTGTGCGCTGTGGCTCGTGGCCCGGGTGGGCGGGCGGGGGTGGGTGTAGGCGTGGGGTTGGTGATGCGTCCCCTCCTGCCATCCCTGAAGGCCGGTTGATGGGTGCGCGGGTGGCCCGGGGGACCACCCTGGGTCCCGGGGGGGGGGGGGGGGGGGACGATGGCTCCTTTGCTGGGCTGCGGGAGGAGGGATGGGCTGCGCGTGGCCCCCCGCGCCCGCCCTCCCTCCCTCCCCGGGCTGGCTGGGTGGGGGCTGTGGCCCTGGGTTGGCGCCCGCGCGGCTTCTCCGCCCGTCTGCGTGGCTGTCGCGCGCCCGGTGGGGCCTGCGTGCTGCTGGATGTGGTAGGGCATTCTCGGGTCGGGGGTCCCGGTGCCGGGATTGGCGATGCGGCGGCGTAGGGTTGGTCGCCAACGGGCTTACTCATAAGAGATTCACACGATTACTGGGTTCTAGATCACAGAACTGATTTGTGTACACTCTACCCCTTTCAATCACTTAGCTTATAGGCTTATAGACACCCCCACCCCCATTCTCCTCTTTCACTGGCCAATAGGCCCCCACATGGTGTAAACCGGAAATACATCTCGCTGACGATAGCACCAGCATATTAGTAACTAGTTTAGATGTTCAATGTATTTCTAGTTGTTGTTTGTGTATGTGTTTCTTTTCCTTCTTCTCTTGTATTTCTTTTCTTCTGTCCCCCCATAATCCCTTCCTGTTCGCTGCTTTGTCATAATAAAAAAGTATTTTGAATGATCACAATGGGAGTATGTCAGACTCTCAATGTGAAACATTAAAACTGTTCAAAATCTGGGCACTTAGACTTCCATTCTCTGTGTCAAACAGCTGAACAGGACAGGTTAAAAAAAAAAAAAAAAAAAGGCTCACTCTGCCACGCGTTGCGTTCAGGTACACCACTCAAATTGCCTGGCATAGTTAGACTGTTCTCCATGTATTTTTAAAACACAACAGACACAACAGAATAGTCTTGGACCCAGCCCATTAACTGCCTCTCGAGCTCTCGAGCAAGAACAAAATCAACCGTACAATCAGATTCGTTTATTTGCGTGACGTGTTCTTAACGAGCAACGTCACTCTTCCGTGTCGGAACTCGTCTCCACAACAACACAGATCGCGAACAGGAGAGCTGAGAATATGTTCCAATCCATGGTAAAATCAGTTTTAAATTTCCAAAAACACATCAACACAAGTCATTGACAACAGTCTGTCTCGCGCAAGCCATGTTGAATAAACTCCGCTCTCCTCGTATGTTTACTTTACTAACATCACGTCAGCCCGTCGCTGATTGGTCCACTCGGCTGTCTGTTTGCTGTGGCTTGCTCCGCTCTGGAAATTTTATCCGCTGAATGGTGGCCAGACTCACTGCTGTTCCAGCGATTGAGTCTGGTGTACCAGGCTATTACTCAAACACATTCGCCACATTAGAACCTGGTTTGTTACATTATTACAGGTATTATTATTATTGCTATTGTTATACAGTATTATTATTCCGATTTTTATCCATAATGTACTTGTTTTGCTCTTTGTAATTGATATTTGCAATAGTAACATCAATATTTATTGAGAATTTAGTGTAGGTTTCCGGGCTGGGGAACGAATGAATGGAATTTTAATGTATACTTATGGGAAAATCCTGCTCAACATACGACCATTTCGATTTACAAACAAGGTCCTGGAAGGAATTCACTTCGTATGTGGAGGTACCACTGTATATATGGCGGGAAAAAAAAAGTTTCTGCTCTTGCACTCCTCTTTAAAAGAAACTGCTGTATTTTAAGCCAAAACAACTGTTGTGTTTGATAGAACAATATGTCTATATGCTGCCATAGCAGACTCATGGCACATTAAGCCCCCGAAATATTTTCAATTTGCCCGTTTTACCCTGGAAATCCCCGTATACAGACGTCACGCAACTGCTTTTGTTCCAACCCAGCCATGAAAACAACAAGGTAAGTAATTATATTTATTACTCAAAATGTCTGTCATTTTTAGCTTCGAATCATTAATTGATGTCTGATATTTTGTTTAAAAATAAATAAATAAATGAATAAATAAACACATTTTTTAAAAAATTCACTCGCATATTTTAAACTTTTTAAACAAATTAAGTCACAATGAAAAAAATGGTGTCTGTAAAAAAGTCACAGTTATGAGTCACCTCATAACTATCGCTAAATTGCTTTTTTTTTTTTTTTTTTGTTACTGTCACATTTTCCCCGATATGTTAGATGATAAATAATTGATCCATACAAAGAAAAATTGAAAAAAAAAAAAAAAACGTTTGAAAGGGCAACTATATGAAAAAAAAAATCTCGACCACTCCTTGATGTCTGCGATTTCTGCACCGCGACCCTTGTTGTATTACCATGTTTCACCCATAAAAATACCAAAAAAATCCAGCTGTGGCCATTCACAGCTGTGTCTTGACACTCAGTGATACATGCGACATGGAGTTTTTGGATCGAAACAAGATAAGTACGCGATAATATCTCGTTAAAGTCATAGCGTGTGTAATTCTGCTCTCGCGTGCTCTCACCTCCAGATAGGGTTTTGCTGTTGAAAAAACATTTTTTTTAAAAAATACCCTCCTGTCCAAAATATATATACACTCATCGGCCACTTTATTAGGTAAACCATGCTCGTAACGGGTTGGACCCCCTTTTGCCTTCAGAACTGCCTCAATTCTTCATGGCATAGATTCAACAAGGTGCTGGAAGCATTCCTCAGAGAGCTTGGTCCGTATTGACATGATGGCATCACACAGTTGGTGCAGATTTGTCGGCTGCACATCCATGATGCGAATCTCCCGTTCCACCACATCCCAAAGATGCTCTATTGGATTGAGATCTGGTGACTGTGGAGGCCATTTGAGTACAGTGAACTCATTGTCATGTTCAAGAAACCAGTCTGAGATGACTCCAGCTTTATGACATTGTGCATTATCCTTCTGAAAGTAGCCGTCAGAAGTTGGGTACATTGTGGTCATATAGAGATGGACATGGTTAGCAACAATACTCAGGTAGGGTGTGGCGTTCCAACGATGCTCAATTGGTACCAAGTGTCACACTTGGATGGAACGGAGCGGACTCACGTGCAGAATTCAGTTCAGTCTTTTATTTAACACAAACAATAAGAAGCAGGAACAAACTGAGGGCACTCCAGAAGGAGGAAATAACGAGCTGTAAAATAAAATGATACAAACGAGAAACAAGAGAGCCAGGCAAAATGCACTGGAGTTTACAACTACAACGAAGGGCTATGCATGAGTCACAAAATAACAAAGATCTATGGCAAAATACTATGAGCAACTTACAACTTAGAATATCTTGGCTATGGTCTGGCTTTGGTGGCAACGAAGGGCGAAGACACTTTGGCACTAGACTGGGGAGTGACAAACAATTTAAGCACATGAGGAATGTGGTACAGGTGGGAACAATAGGTAATCATAATCAGAGACAGGTGAGACAGCAGGAAGGCTGAGTGGTGGAAACAGGAGGGTGAGGCTTCAAAATAAAGCAGGAAGAGACAATATACCAGGACGTGACAACCCTCACCCAGGCGTGACAGCAAGGGGCCCAAAGAGTGCCGAGAAAATATTCCCCACATCATTACACCACCACCACCAGCCTGAACCATTGATACAAGGCAGGATGGATCCATGCTTTCATGTTGTTGACGCCAAATTCTGACCCTACCATTCGAATGTCGCAGCAGAAATCGAGACTCATCAGATCAGGCAACGTTTTTCCAATCTTCTATTGTCAAATTTCAATGAGCTTGTGCAAATTGTAGCCTCAGTTTCCTGTTCTTAGCTGAAAGGAGTGGCACCCGGCGTGGTCTTCTGCTGCTGTAGCCCATCTGCCTCAAAGTTCGACGTACTTGACGTTCAGAGATGCTCTTCTGCCTACCTTGGTTGTAACGGGTGGTTATTTGAGTCACTGTTGCCTTTCTATCAGCTCGAACCAGTCTGGCCATTCTCCTCAGACTACTACTACAGAATACTCAGACCAGCCCTTCTGGCACCAACAACCATGCCACGTTCAAAGTCACTCAAATCACCTTTCTTCCGCATACAGATGCTCGGTTTGAATTGCAGGAGATTGTCTTAAACCATGTCTACATGCCTAAATGCACCGAGTTGCCGCCATGTGATTGGCTGATTAGAAATTAAGTGTTAATGAGCAGTTGGACAGGTGTACCTAATAAAGTGGCCGGTGAGTGTATATATGTAATGTTTCAATGTGTGTAATTGTATCAATACCAAACCATGTTTTTAGCACTATCACTGACAAGTGTGTACTTGTTTACTGACATTCTGAGAATTTTGGTTACTAATAGACATTGTTTTAAATTTGAACTGTGTCCATGTATCAGGTGGTTGTGTGACTACGTCTGTGCCAGTGACTATTGGTGGTTTATATCTTTGCTGAAATCCTCGCTTCGACTTCTTGTTGTGAAATTGTGTTTGGAATTGCAAATAGAAAAAAGTTCTCAATCCCCTTACCCGGTTAAACAAAGAATAAAGAAATACTCTGTAAATGAGCAATTGAAGCAAAGGACAATGAACTTGAGTTGGACATAAAGCCCTTCAGTATTAATTCGACCTCACACATTTGTTATTTTCTATGACTTGAGTGCAACTCAAGCCAGGTTTCTTATTTGATGACTGACATCACTGTTTGGGCTGGACTGTAACGCTCTGTAAAAACCTTATTCTTCTTTACTTCATTTTATTTTAATATAATATTACACAAAAACGCACTAACTCAAGATAACTTTACGTTCAACTTTGCTTTGTGTCTTACTTGCAACACAATGACTTCCGCTGTGAGTTGAGAAGTTACCTAAGCCTTAAAAGCGAGGCGGGGGCAAATATTTAACCCTTACATTATAATTATAACCACCAAGTCTAATGATTATTTTTCTCATTGGATTCATTTTAGCACGGATTGCTGCAAGGCTGTTTATTGGGTGCATGTATGCATGAGGGATGAAATAAACTTAGTGAGGAAAGTAAATGTGAATGCATGTGTAAGAAAGTCAGAATAAGACAGCTGAAGGGCTTATCCAATCATTGTGGAGGTTAGAGGAAGAGGTTTCGCCCAGTTGCTTTCTAGGACGTGACAATCAACTCCCCCTACGCCAGCCCCCACTGGCCACCTCTTGTCACAGGTGAAGAAGTTGAGGAATAATTACCTCTGTAGCGCCAATGCATTGCCTCCTCCATTCCTCTCTCCCTCACTTCCCTTTTTCGCCCCACTACCTGCTGAAAGTGTTTCAGACATTCATTTCCATGTTCATTTCAGTTTGGCCCAGGAGGAAACACCTGTCGTCGTTCCGAGCTTCTGTGTTTGTCCCTGTAACTTTGCCATTTCCCACTTGATACTTGACTCACTTCAAAGGTAATTACACCTTAACGTTTAGTTTGATGGGATGTGAAAACAGCTGAATGGAAATTAGATGAAGGTGGTGTGGTGGAAGGGAGCCAAGTTAGAAGTTTTGTGCTTTTCATCTCATGTCCCTTTCAAAGTCAACTGTGTTGACTAAAGCCCGTGTACATCTATATCTCAGTATATAGGTGATCAATTATTTCTAACAATTTTAAGATAATGCAACAATAAGAAAACTGAAAGATTGTCTCTAAAACTGGTCGTCGTACACCTACCAGTAAGTAAGTCCTGGTACATGCAAGGTGTTTCAAATCCAAAATATTATCTGTAACTGACAACACACATAAGGATGACAAATCTGGGATTTAGAAGGTTAGGTCATATTGAGAGTTGTTTGTGCCAAAAATCCCTGAATTAAACCAAAAATGTAAAGGTTTTGTTTCACTATTGGTTTAGAAACACATTATCCATTTTATTTTTTTCAGATGGAGGAAAAAATGAGAAAGACATGTTTGCTTGCTTATTGTTTCGCTCCAATTATGTAGTATTGAGACTATTGAACTGGCATTTTTGAATCTCACAAGGTGTGAGCTGTGAACGGTATGTATTTTGCGATCTCTAGCTACACAGTCAAGGTCAACAAAATAATGAAAATAAATGACATCACATTAATATGTAATGCTGTAAAACTGTAATGCTTTTTTTCATTTTGCTTATTCTGGTGTGTTTTGTATTGTTTTCTCATGGATTTGCTTCTGCTTTTGACACCAATCTCAATAGAAATACTTCTCCCAGAATGCACTACGGAAATGGCTCTTAAAAATATTGTCAACATTGTACTTCTACAGTGATTTTTTTTTTATTTTTTTTTTTTACATACTTGTGTTTTGATGTTTAATAAAGATTAAATATATGGTTAATTATTAATTATGTTTTCAGTGAAAAGAAAATAATATAATACTTGTAGCCTTAACTGAGAGCTACTCCGTGAAACGTCCATCAGTGCTGATTTATTTATTTTCTGGTTATAATACAAAAATTCATATAGAGTTTTATATTGCAAATATTTTATCTTGAACTTGAGGGTGTAATTTAGGATGGCTTTTGTGGGCGAGTTTTCCGTTGGGATTGGGCTGGAGATTTTCCTTCAGATCTGGCAACCCTGATTTGGCATTCTCTACTGAAGCAGATTTTTAGTCGTGAATATCAAACAATTTCTGTATTTAACATTTCCGGCCCTGACTTTTTCAGTTGCCAGCCTAGCCAACAA
This sequence comes from Corythoichthys intestinalis, assembly GCF_030265065.1. NCBI lineage: Eukaryota > Metazoa > Chordata > Actinopteri > Syngnathiformes > Syngnathidae > Corythoichthys > Corythoichthys intestinalis. The sequence goes on along the minus strand of NC_080401.1, from coordinate 20,262,543 downwards.
AGCCCCCCTTAACACACATCAGACATTAATCGAAAAGGAGCAAAATCAGCTCAAAAACTTTTTTTTTTTTGGGTGCCAAGCGTTTAAAAAAAACAAAAAACAAAAAAAAAACAATATAGAGATGTTAAAATATTTTTGAACAACTGAAAATTAGCTCAGTGAGGGTACAGGTATGTTTGATTTTTAATGATAATGTTAGGGACTAAGTATAGATACCCATTATATTGATTTAAATGTGTCTTGCAACATAATAGGCAAATACAAAATTTGGCCTTGTCTTCTTCTGTCATTCCATCATTCCAATGCTTGGGAACAGCCCCAGTATGGGGGCCCTATTTCGATGACAGACCAAAGGGCAAGTCAAGTTTCCCACTGATCCTAAAGGACAAAAGCTAGTCATAATAAGTCAAGTCTGATCCGAAGACCCCGGGCCCCACCAACAAAAAAGACAAAGCACAGAGTTCTCTTCACAAAAGCAAGTTATTACAGCCAAGAGCCTCACATTGCTTTAGTGTCAATCAAACAGGCCAGTTATAGGAGTGGACCATGACTGTTTTTCTTCTCTTAATTTGAGGAAATCAAAAGGTACTTTTTCTTTCACTTTTCCCTACCTACTGCTAAAACATTCTCTTGAATTCCCTTTTTTACAATCTCATTACCTCCACTTGCTGTGTCCTCTCCAGTTACAGACAAGTCTTTCATCTGCACGTCCAAGAAATGGAGTGATAGGATCAGGAGGAACAGTGAAGAAAGAAGCTCTGTTGCCTTTTACTTTGCCTCGCCAACAACGCACACACGCCATCTAATAACCAGCGAGGTGCTTTCAAAAATTCTCCCTCATTTTATTTGTTAATTTTTTTTTTTTTTACATTAATTTTATTTTTTCACAAATTACTTTTTAAATTATACTTTTGACTTGATTTAAATAAAATACAATTTAAATTCCTCTCCAATATTTTGATTACGTGGGATTTGCTGTGCACAGTTTGTTTTCAAAGGTTCGATTAATTTGCTCTGTGTTTGGATAAATAGTCGTCTTTATAATGATATGGTTAAGGCAATGCGAGACACCATCCTAAAGCCTAGACAAACTGACTAATTTCTCCACGTCTGCTCATTACTCTGAAAGAAAAACAAGCACTAGTGTGCTACCATAGGCTAAGAGCTACCCTCTACTGGCTAACTCGTAACCTACAGGTAGCAGTACGTCAGCACTGCCATCCGCTGGCTAACTCGTAACCTACAGAAAACAAGTCTGCAAATAATCAATCAGCCTTGATACATTTAAAAAACAAAACAAAAACAAAATTCACTTCGAGGATCAATAGATACCGGCCCATGCTTGCTAGCTACCATGTTTCCAGAATGACTGAGTACTATAATACTTCAAAGTTTGTTTCCACAAGAACAACAACAGCAACCTGAGTGGCGATTTGACAGGCCTTCAGCCTGTAAAAATCTTTGGTCCACCACACACGGATGTCATGTGTGTGTTTATGGAGCCCAGAGGTTGCGCTAGACATTTTCGTTGTCTGTCATTTTGACTGACAGGGTCATAAAAATCCGGTCATAGTCTATTTTTACCCGTCACTTAAATTTTTAAAATGATAATGATGACATATTCAATAGTATTTAGTATTCATTCATTTTTAATTAATATTGTAACGCTTGCTTGGCGGCGAAAAATTAGACACGGAAGTCGTGGTATTTTTCTCCCTTTTTACTCTGCTTACCGCCAACAACTCTGCCCCCAAAGAAAAAGAGGCGACGATATAGACCCCAATCACCAACGTCACACAATGATCTTAATTGTGGTTGTCAGCCCAAAATCTTCTAAATATATATTAAATGCATCTTACCAGATATAAAAAGACTACTACATAGTCTGTGGTGATCGTTTGGTGCCCAGATTTCTTGTCGAATTACAGCAGTCCATCTCGCTCTCATCTTCGGGTCTCTCAGAATACGGTAGAACTTCAAGTCTCTCCGTCTATCTTCTCTGTTACAGCAACCAACCGCCACACACGCCTTCACCATTTTGATTATTAATATTAACGAGCAGAAAAACACGCCGTAATAGGAGGCATGTACGTAGCGGTAATGTGTAAACATGACGAGCTGACACACAATATGGCGGCTCCGGTCAGGGGGGCGGAGTTGTGACGTCATGCGATTGGGGTCTATACACAGGCGGCAATCTTTCCATCAATTGGATGACGCGCTGGCACACCGGGTGCATCAATAAGAACCTCGCGTTGATGTGTCAATCACGGTGCCGCCGCCAGACCCCGGTGACGCTACAATATTCTGACAGAAGAGCCAACGACGTCATGCATTAAGAGAGACAATAGCTAATTAATATGCTAACTCGCCACCCTGTGGTCTGGGGTGTGAATTGCAACCTGTCAAAATGACGGACGGACTTCAGTTTTTTCCGTCACCGTTTTAAAAAACCGGTCAATGACGGAAAATATCCGGTTAACGCGACCCCTGATGGAGCCTTATTTACAATTAGTTCTTGTTCCCCTCAGATGCTTGCTAATCTTTCTACTTTGGATTTCTTGGTGAAACCACTTTAGAATACTTAAGTAAATTGTGCCTGATGGAAAACAAGACATAAAAAATGTGAGTTTTGATGTAAGGCCTTCATAAAATTGACAATTTTTTATGTTCCTTTATTGCATTGTTTCATGACATTCTTTTTTCATTGTAGTGCCATTTGTATTTCATCAGATGCCTGTCCACAATACCTTAGCATTGATATCCATGTTGAGTGTGTTATCCTCCAGAGCTCAAGTCTTTCCCAGGGGCTTGGACTCCCACCGGGTAAGGGTAATTAGGCCAGGTGAATAGGCCAGCAGCCTGTTTACAGTGGAGCCTTGTTCCCTTCTGCGGCAGAGCCCATTGTTGAAAAACGGGATATAGTAGTAAGCTTTCTGTCAGGAAATGAATCAGTGACTGGGAATTTATAAGAGCAAGCATAATCACATATAGCGCAATTGTGATTGGGCAATTGGAAAAGGCAAATCATATAACGTGCAAGATGCAACAGGAACAGGTTTTCTTTTCTTTTGTTTTCTTTCTTTCTTTTTTTTTTTTTTTTTTTGCACATAAATGGTCTGTGCTACTCTATCTGACATGCAGTGTCTTGGTTCTTCGCATTGTTCTGTGAATTCTTAAATGGACAGCCAAATGTCAGAAAATGTAGTCCGACCTGCAGCAAAGGGATGGTAAAAAAGGATAAAACAGAAAAAAAAAAAAAAACGTAAAACAAGATTATTCAAATTTGACATTTGATAAGCCCAGATAAACACGAACAAACTTTTTACGTTCCAAGGGTTATAAAAAAAAAAAATGCAGAAATTGCTTAAAAAGGCTAAAATAAAAATCCTTGTCTTAAGTCATCCAAAATAGGCTCTGCAGTACTTGTGGTTTTCACAACACCAAGACCAAGACTTGCTTCATATCAGAAATCAACAAGATCAATAATTTTTCAAGTCCCAGATCAGACTATGACCTTCAAAATGTTGTTTTGAACCAAGAATAGCCTCAAGTGTACAACACAATAATGGTCACGATAAATCAAAAAAGTTATACTGTTAAATGCTATGCATGGTTTTCGTTAATTTTATCAATTAGGTCACTTTGTTGTTATTTTATTTTAGGTCTGTTGGTACATGTTTGGGGGAAAGAAAAAAAACTCAATGAATGAGAGCAAACATACCAAATTTTGGTGGAGGGGCTACATTTCAATGGCCATTCTCTGCCTGTTTTCACCTCTACTGTTCTATCCTAGCCTGTAGCTACACTCTCTTTCGGGCTCTTTTTCTCTGGTGCATGGAGCTGCTACAGGCAAGATAAGGCTGGTTTGCCCGAGTTAGAGCTTAGCGTAATCCCTCTTCCTTCATTGGGAAAAAAAAGAAAAAAAACATTGCAGAGGCTAATCAACACATGACTGGAGTAGAGAGGAAGTGATGGAGAAAAAAGACAGTAAAGAGGGAGGTGTGAAAGCGAGGTTAAAGTAACATAGAGAAGCGTTGTATAAAGTAAGACTACTTCCAGACATTTGGCAAAATTTCACCAAACGGGACAAAACAAAGGAATAGTTACAATACAATTGAAGGAGAGAAAAAGGCTCTGCGTACCCAATGATCAGAGTGAAAGCTAATCCTTGAACAAGAGGTCTGGGGAACCCCAAGCCCAATACCCAAGGGCCTGACAAGCCTAAAGCTGCCATCCCAACTTTCAGTGGCAGGTTTAGACAATGTGAGCTGGGAGCTGGTGCCATCTAATGCTAGAGAAATAGCTTGAGCACAGCAGTTCAGGCAGAAAAGCAGCCCATGTACTTCCACATTACATTGTACTACAGTTACTGATATAACAGCTTCCGTGTGATTAATGTGTTGATGACATGCTTTTCTGAGCGACTGGCTAAATGGACTTGAATACCAACATCATTTGCATCTGAAGGTACAGTAACACCGAGAAGATGAAAAATCCTTGCTACAATTCACAGAACACAGGTTTCTATAATATAAGGCAATGGTTCAGCAGCAAAAAGCACCTCAAAAATTTCTTGGCTCGTACCACCACCATCAGGGCCAAAAATAAAACATGTTAATATACTGCCAAAATGTTCAGGAAAAAAGAGGCAGCGACTTTATTGTTTTATTAGCCACAGTGTGGCACTCTAGAAAAAATAAATTAATTAAAAAAAAAAAAAAAAAAAAGTTTGAACATTTAATTCAATTGATGTTTTGGGTACGACTATAGGGAGCCCACGTATCAATGGTGGTCCTCACACTACACTTTAAGGACCAGTTAGACATGTCTTGTTAGTGTTCATTTTTGTCGTCAATTTGACAAAGAGTAAAAACGACTCGATGTTCAACAACTACTGTAATTTGTATATCACTAATTAATTGTTTAGCATAAAACATTTCGAACAATACTTAAAATGTGTCCGAGAGGGCTCTCTCACTGTGAGTATGCGCGCGTGAAGTCGCGCTTGTGTGGAGGTGAGAGCGCAAAGCAAATATTACCTTGAAATGCTTCTGAACAGGCATGCACTAGCAAAGCCTCGCTGACATGGAAGTGGGAGGGAGGTGTGCTGAAAATGTGGCTGAGAGATGCTTCTCCCCACATACTCTCTCAAAAAGCAGAACCTGTTTCCACATTGTAACAAGTAGCCGTATATGACTGATAGTTGACCAGAGGTGGGTAGGGAAGCCAACATTTTTTACTCAAGTAAAAGTAGCATTCATTCGAAATAACATTACTCAAGTAAAATTAGTCATTCAAAAAATGTACTCAAGTACAATAAAAAAGTATTTGGTGAAAAGAATACTCAAATAATGAGTAACATTGTAACTACTTATGATGTTTGATTTTTTTTAAACATTTTTTTTTTCCAGCACAAAGTTATCTACATGAACTGTTATTATTTTACTGTAGAATAAACCATTACATAACCACGTTCAGCCAAAGAAATAAAAAACAAAATCAATGAACTCCAGCGAGAGAAAAACAAAATACTGAAACGAAGCATCTTTCATCCAAAGAGCATGAGAGCCCTCTAGTGGATTAAAATACTTTCTAGTTTGATTAGGTGAACGGTTCCTTCATAGTTTCTATTATGAAATTAAAAGGATCATAGCTCCGTTTTTTTGTGGTCAATTGGCGCCAAATAAAAACTGGGAGAGAAGTTAAAATTTGCACTTTCTAGACATGTTGAGGGCAGCGCTCTATGTCAAATACTTAATTTTTTTACGGTGATTTAAAAACGCAGGCCGGTGTTTCATCGTCAAGTTTGAGTCTGATTGGTTTAATGAAGTCATGTGATTATTGATGCGACGTCTCTGCGAAAGTAGTAGAGCTACTGTTGGCATCGTTAGCAAAAAAAAAAAAGGAAAATCTAATATGTAGACTAAAGAGGAAAATATAATGACTAATGTAGCCCAAAGTAGTGGAGTAAGAGTAGTGTTTCTTCTTCACAAATCTATTCAATTGAAAGTAAAAAGTATGGCTTAGAAAAACTACTCTTTGAACTATATTATTCTCAAAAACTTACTCAAGTAAATGTAACGACTAAATGTAACGCGTTTCTACGCACCTCTGCAGTTGACATTTGCGTGGGCCATCATTTTAACACAGTCACAGTTTAATTTCACATGAATGCAAGATGTACAGTATTTGTTAGGTTACCTGGCAGTTGGTGTATACATGTAGATTCATGCCATTGACTATAAGCAGTTGCATATAAGTCGACTTGTATAACAAGCCGGCATGTGCTTATGCAATATAAACCAAACAACAAAGACAAAAGACCTGTAAAAGACAAGCTAGAACTCCTAAAACAAAAAATAATGAGTATATGATATTGTCACCCTCTTAAAATAATTGCGTCTGCATATACGTGGCGGAAAACACTCAGGTGACTTGAAGTTCCGCTCTGGGACCCCCAATTGGCCAAATTTCAAAATTGTCTGATATGCATGTGTGATACATCATTGGAAAGCCTAAAATCTCAATTTTCTGGGGGAAGAAAATTTTTGAACAGGAGAGCGTTTAAGAAAAAAAAAAAAAAAAAAAGTATTAAACAGCAAAACCCTATCTGGAGATCAGAGCACGCGAGAGCAGAATTAAAGACGCCACAATTTTAATGAGATATTATCACGTACTTACCTTGTAGCATGCATCACCGAGTGTCAAGATGCAGATGTGAATGGCCACAGCCGGATTTTTGGAGGATTTTACGCGTGAAACATATTGTTCTATCAAACACAACAGTTCTTTTGGCTTACAGCAGTTTATTTTAAAGAGGGATGCAAGAGCAGAAACTACTTTTTCAGCCTTGTCTGTTTTCCGCCACATTTACTGTATAAATATATACATAGTTTTTTTGTTTTATTTTTTTCACAAAAATCATTAAAATTGTTAGTAAATATCAATGATTTAACAATTGTTTCAGTTTTTGTTTTTCCTGACTAAGGCAATTATTTTCATAAGTTGGCGATATATATTATAAAAATGTACTGTATTTTTTCTTATCCATCTTATCTACATTAGTTACAGAGCAACTGTCTCCTTTTCATTATCTATGCTAAAGAAGATATGTGGAATTTGTACAGAATTTTTTTTTTTTTTTTTAAATATCTAACAAAGCGGAAGCTTCAGTTAACTTGAGCTGCTAAAGTTCAGATTCAGCGGAAGACCTTAGCTCAAGGTGTTGCAAAGTTCTTTTTATTTTTTTTTTCCTGAAGATTTTACATTTTCATCCATTGGATATAGAGGAGAAAAAAGTAGAAACTTTATAAACTGCACTTTATACTGTATAACCATTCCAAAATCTGAATTTTATCATGGTTTCAATCCTTACAAGAACTGCTTTCGATATCCACAAATCCCACAGAGCCAAAATGGACAAAACGCCTGATATGACAGTGAGATTAAGTTTTTTTGTTTTTTTTCATTTTACTTTAAACCTTGAAGTCTTTACAAATCCTTCATTGCCATGTACACTACGTTTCCCTGACAAACTCAGACTTTATACAGTCGTTATGACAGTCGTTTTTCAATCGTTCCTTGACCTTAAACAGTTGCTGCTTTTTTTCCCCCCTTTACGCTTTATAGTAGCTCAAAATAAGCTATTGAGGGTAACTACATCACATCTGTGATTGGTCAACTATGGCAGACCTCAATTGACCCAACGGTTATTGGAGGTGCAGACCTGAACCATTAAATCCATACAGAATACTGCTGAGAAAAGCTTTTCTACAACTCTATTATAATGGTATAGTTTCTTCTGAAAGGATCCCGAAATGTCCACTAAATCATTTTGACCTTAGCAGCGATACATTAACCTGATGGATTTAAGGTTAGTTATAGCTCACTGGATGATGTGGATGTCTTCCCTGGAGGAGTCATACTTTTCCAAGGTGATTTTTGTTTTTTCATTGGGGTAGTTGAGATAAAACCAGACCCTTTAAGAATCGGTTAGCATAAAGGAACAAGGACAAGTGTGCTACAGCACACTACAGGCTAAAGGCTGTGCAGTGTGCACACATGCACTTTACTGACTAATTTACAACCTACGGGTATCACAGGTACCAACAAGCTGGCAATTAATTAATCAGCCCTGATAAAAACAAAATATCAATAGATACTGGCTGGTGCTACATATACAATTTATAGACAATCGGTTCACGAATGATTGAGGAGTGGAACTTCAAAGTTAAGGTTCTACAAGTAGAAGAATAGATTGAAGTTAAACAGTATTTGCCAAACCTTTTAGTAGTTGACGGACACAAGTTGTAGTTTGACACCTGAATTAATCCATTTTGCATTTTTTTTTTTTTTTTTTTTTGCAATTTTATTTCCGTTAAACCAGGAAAGTGGTTGATTTTTAACATGACCGTTTAAATACATTTTTTTTCTTCTAAAAAGTAGTATGAATAAGCCACTGTCTTATGCTGGGTTATTGTCTTAAGGCAGTACTTCTCAAATAGAGGGGCGAGCCCCCCTCCGGGGTGCTCAGACAATGTTGGGGGTGGCTCATGTGACCTCGGGGATCATACTTTTTTGCTGTACTAGAATAACGTGTAATTACACATCAACACAGTAGGTGGCAGTGGCACTCTCATTTTCAGATTATGTCTTTTTGAACCAAACAAGAGCACACAGCAAAGAGCACTGGAGATATGAAGAGCTATGATGACGAAACCCCAATCACATTGATAAGCCACTTGTTTTTTTTTTTTTTTTTTTTTTTCCCGCGAAAAACGTGCCAAATAATGCCAACAATCGTCTTGCTTTGTCAGTGTTACATCAGTAAACCAGCGAGCAGTGTTCGCAACATATAAGGTGGCACACCAAGTTGCTCAGTGCAAAATAACCACACACTATAGCAAAGGACCTGACACTGCCTGCAGTAAAAATGGAAATCTGTGCATCTTACCAATGACACTGACGTTTTTGTTGTATAAATGTTTGTTTTTTCGATCAAATTGTTTGGCATATTATCCTCATAAGTTATGTTGCTAATCAATTTGAATTTATTATTGTTTATGGATTTTGTTAAATTTTACTTTTCAGTATCAAATAGTCAAACATTGTACTTTGAGTGTATTTTTACAGTTGGGATGTGACTTTTTTTTATTCAGGACAACTGATGTGCTTTTCTGTTACAAACAAAACAATGTTCTCAAAGTTACACTTTAAATTGATCTATATTACTTTTTTTTAAAATTATTATTCATTTTTTTTCAATGTTATGCGGTGGTGTGCTTAAAATAACTTTATAGACAAATGATACAATTTATAGTGGAGGCAGCAAATTGGGGGGGAGGGCGCGAAAGGTCTACGTCTCCCTGGGGGGGTAGGTGGGGGTGAACAGAAAATAATTGAGGAGCACTGTGTTAAGGTGTTCAATATATTGTATATGCCTACCTATGTGAAACAGTGGAATCTTCTGTTGGTTTCATTAATTATTCTTGATGTTTTATTTATTAACACATTTTTTAAGAAAGTTAGGCCCTTGACAACTAATCCATATTAAATACTAATAAAGTTTTACATTATAACTCATTTTCATTGTTTGTAGTAATATCCTAGTATGGCTTGCATGTCATTATGGTTCAGTCAAGCGTGTCAGACGAAAATGCGTAGCATTGTTCAGCCGTGAAAGAGTTCTGCACTCTAATAACTTCCATTAAAGTTTTAAACAAGTAAGGCAATCTGAGCACCAAGTCTGTACCAAGAAATCTGTGGTGATTGTGATGAAGTTTTTCTGGACTGCATGAAAAAAAAAAACATTGTAAACTGCCATTCTTGTTCTAACGAAAACAGTGAGTCACTTCCAAATGTCAGGCAAATTGCCAACCTAAACAAATTTTAATAACTCAACACAAGTACAGAGAATGTCCACCAGGTGTGAGAAAAATGGAGAGGAAAAAAAAGAATAACTGGTGTGCTCTATAATTTACATTTAGGTGAGGCTTACTTCACAACTGCTCTGCAAATCAACTGGGATGTTGAGTTGTTTTGTTGTTGGGAGAGCAAGCCAAGATTTATATAGCTAGACAGTGAATACCGTTTTTTTTTAAATAATTGATACCCCGTAGAATTGATACATATAATTATATAGCAAGTCAGACTTGTCTATACCATTCGTATTGTGACTTCGTGTTGTGTTCTTCCTTTTTTCCAGAGATTCCTCATATTTCTTTCCAAGAAGGAGAGGAGTAGTGAGCAACCAACCCCCCCCCCCCCCCCACACACACACACACACACACACACACACACCGACCACCCCTTCTGTACCCTCTTGGTTCCCATTTTCCTGTAATGAACTGGGGCGCCTTTTTGGCGACCTGGCAGGCATCCCATTTTGTCTACCCATGTCTGTAATAAATGTTCGCTTCTTCGGTTTCTGAAGTGACATCTCGTCACTCTGTACGTGTGACGTGTGCATTGAAAATAAAGGATATTATATTCTTTGCCATATTTGTTACTTGAAGATAGTTGTTAGTTAAACAGATTGTTTATCTGTCCCTTTCTCTCATCAGTCGCTACAGGACTTTAATTAACGCAAGACTATACCCAACACAACAAGACATTTTAACAAATGTAACCTCAGAACCATTTGTCCAATGTACAAGGTGCAGCCAGTATTGAGTACATTTAATTTTTATGTATTTTCAATGCTTGTTTTAAGGTTTTTTTTATAGGGGGAGAAAAAAAAAAAGAAAAAAAATGTCTAGCCCTGTCCTCGTTCTGTCATGCATTTTGGAAAAAGCTGCTTTGCTGATGCCTGTCAGGTGAACAAAGCATGTGATTGAACTGGGAGTGGAATTACGACAAATCGTTTCCAAAATTTTGCAAAATGTGTAAGAGAAAGATGCAAATGGAGGTCAAAAAGTAGTAGTTGCTTTTTGTAGCATTTGTGAAAAACAAAGGAGAAATTAGGGGGATATATGTAATAAAATGGCCCTCTTATGCACTGATTTGTCACTTGAAATATGCATGATGTTCACAGGGAGAATGTTAAGTACAGTAAGAGCTGTGATTAGCAGGGCAGTTGTCAAAGGATATAATTTGCATCGTATTATGATTAATTGTGACAGCTAAACTAACTGAATAGTTATTTGAGACACCTAAGGGATTGAATAGGGTGTTGTAATCCTTGTTTAAAGTTTGCAACCACTGAAAGGTATGGTTCCCTCTGAGATTAGAACCAATCAAAATAATAAGAGAATATAAAATCAATCTATTCCGCTCCTACTTAAGCCACCTATCCACTTTCTACTAGTAAGGGTTCCGAGTGAGCTGGAGCCTTCTATCTGACGTTGGACGGGGTACAACCTGAACTGTTTGCCAGCCAACGGCAGAGCAAAAATTCGAACGATTTACACTCACACCTCGGGTTAAACAAAAAAATCTTCAGTGAACCCAAAATGTTTTTTCATTTTTTTTTAATGTGTGAAGTTTGGTGGAAGTAAGCAAGTACTTTACAGGAAGGCTGGTCCCCCAGACCCAAATATATTCAACGTACAGTAATCTAACAAACGGTGGTGCTAAACACTTGACTGCAGTACTATGCTACTTCAGCAATTTGTTGTTTGTTATTTGTTATGAAATGTTATTTATGCAGCCCCAAAATTTTAATTAACTTATGGAGCAAATCAAAATCAACACAAGACAGAGTGAAAAAGTTGTACTGTAGTGTACTATTAGACAAAAACTAATGTTTTTCACATGTCAGTAGAAGTTATTGAAGCAAAAGCTTTGGGGTTTGAAAACAAAGGTTGTTTTACTTTTGCAAGTACGTTTGGCCAAGGCATTCGAAACTGCTTAAATGTCCTGAAAAAGTACTTGTAGAACTAAAAATAACTTACAGTATATCTTGAAATGAAATAAATGCTAGGTTTTCATATTTAGAATGTGTTGCTCCTATTCAAGAAAATGACCAATTTTAATTGCATCTACAATTAAGTATAGTGACTTAAAAAGGAATTGGTCTTTTGTCATCCTTGTTGTAGTTTCTCAATGGGGGAAGAAAAGATTCCAGTTTACATGATCATGCCTTAATACATGCCAAATTATGAATTTGCTTCTTTTTTAAAAGAAATTATTTTCAACAAGCATTTCTCCTTAACGTTTCTCTCGTGTTTCTACATTCACCGTGTTTATCATCATCATTACAAGGTCTAACTCTAAATCCAATATCAGAGGGCTTGAGTCTTGGGTTGGAGACGTCTTGTATTAGAGATTGAAATGACAGGATTTAATGCACAAATTCTCTGATCAAGGGAATTATGATAAAAAGAAATGCTGACATGTCAGTAAAAGCGTACATCAGAGGGATATTAGGATATGGTTGCCACGGTAAACTCACATTATTCATTATTATTCAGGCCCATATAAGCTAAGACTTCACTCAAAAATAATAGTGTTTAAAATGACAGCTTGCATTGATTAAAATCATCAGTAGGGGGCCTATGCCAATCCACATACCTTTAAATGGTTACAAAAGAAAAATGAGGCAGGTCAAGTGAAATATTGGTGGAGTGGAAGTTTATATGTTCCAAGTAAAGGAATTTGACAGACATACATATTAATGAAGGTTCTTCAGAGTGTAATAAGGCATTTCTACGTACAGTAGATATAAAAATTAAAAATGTATGAGATTTCTTAATACTACAATTTCTCTTGCAGTCTCACCTAATCCCCATTTTAGTAATGCTCTGTTTCTTCCTTTCCTTTATTTTTCTTATTGTCAATCATTTCAGCCCTTCTGTGCCTTTCTTGGTTTAATTGCACATCGGATTTCTGTATAAGAAACAGTATGTTTCTTGTACATTTTGTGGCCAAATGCAAAAGAGCCAAAGAAAACTTTCAAGAATAAACAAATGCAATTACTATACACAGAGCAAATTCCTTTGACTTATATGATCAAATTATACCACACAGCTCCAGAATTTGGTTCATCTGATGCATTTTGCTGCATTTGCCATGTTATTTGCTCCAGTTATTGATTTTTCTTCATGTTATGGAGATTCATTCACAAAGAAGTATCTATCTTATTCCTAATTACTTTTTAACCTTGGGAAATAAGCATGCAAAGGCAGTCAAGCAAGTGAATACAGTCTTGGTCGAAATTGTTGGACTGGCATACATTAGCATAGTTTTGAGTGTTCCCTCAGGGGACTGCGGCATCCTGAAACTCTTATGCTGTTGTGCTTGTGTGCATGTGTGTTATAGGCGCAGGATTACACACTTTAACCCTGTATTTAACCAGGTACAATAAGTAGGTAAAGAACCAAATCTCTTTACTATGATGACTTGGTCAAGAGGCAGCCACACAAATGCACAATAAGACATAAAAACACTCAGCAGTTATTGTATAATAGCAATCTACGAAGACAAATTGGTGAACACTTATTGGTAAATGAAGATATCATTGAAATATTTGTTTAATGCAGAAGTGTACCGAAATGTAAAAGGTATCATATACTAAAGTAATGATCATAAATTGTATACACTGCATCGTTTTTACTGCATCGTTTTTACTGTTGTTGGAGTTAGTCAGTGATTGTGTCAAATCTGTAATACAGGCAGACTAAAGGAGGTGTGGACATTTTGAATTAGTAAAATGATCAAGTGCGAATTGTGAGTTCTATAGGGAGGATGATGTAATTTGTGTTTTATTAGTTTTAAAAGTATTACATATATTACTATTAGATTTTAACCAATGTTGTTTTCGTCAACGAACAATTTTTTTTCATGATAATGAAATCACAATGACGCACCAAAAATGTATCATGGAAGACTAAAACATAACAGGATGGATGCCAGTTGTCGTCTGACGCATGTGTGATATTTTCTTATAGTATGTGTAGTTGGAACGCATTTAGCAGTGTTTGGTTATGTCTCTCATGTGATGTGCTGGGCCTCTCCCATGCCCTACACACACGCTTACTCACTGGTGAATAAAACTGCGCCCATTTCAGGCTCATTTTTTGAAACATATGTGTCAGGTGCTGCTAAGTAAGTTTTGCTTTCTTATCTTAGCTAGATATGCCATGTTGCTTTAGCCTTTAAAGGTCTGTGTTGAGTGATCATCACACACTAAACTAACTTGTAGCGTTAGCATAGTGTTCGCATTAGCATTTAGCGCGGAGACTTTGTGTCTTCTTAAAGTCTTGGAAAACATTTTACATACAGTTTGTGACATCCAGGTGAGTTGAATTAATAGCAAATAATGTGCTGTTTTCCTGCTGAGTGTGTATTATGATCACGAAAATGGTGAACCTTTTATTTATTTATTTATTTATTCATGGACTCTAAAATTTATAGAAGAAAACATTTTGAGAATTGTCGACTGAAACTAGACAAAATTTGTAATTTGACATTTAACAAATTAGCAACACCATAGCTCAACTAGGAGGCAACAAATCACTACAAATGCATGATAAGTAAACCAACAAAGACAAGACAATGGGTAAAAAACAAACAGACAAAAAAACAAAACAAAACAAAAACAAAAAAACTCAGCCATTTAAGTTTTTATTCAGTTCGTTTACAACCAGTAGCTTCAGAACCAGTACCAAATTGATCCCCAACCCAGCAGTTAACCTCACTTCATACATTTATGCAGATCTAATGACTACTACATTTAACACAACTTAGGGACCAGGGATTGCTGTGAGAAATGAGGGCAGTGACACAAAGTGAAGCATCTTCTTTGTTGGCCAAATGTTATGTCAAAAAATGTGCAGAGAACAACTGTGTGCTGACAAGATCTTTACAGAAGTTGTGCGATATGGGATCCGAAACGAGATTCACTTCAAACCCGTTTCACAGAACTGATGTCAGTGTATAGTACGCTGTTCTAGAAATGAATAAATCAATAAAACCTCAAAGAAATGTGTGCTAAAGTGTTTTTCATTGGACAGCGACAATGTGGCTGGTGTATAATGAAGGCATTAATGACATCATATCCATCTTATTTATGAGAATGAATCTCAATTTCCTGGAAAGCATAGGACCTTTGTACTTGATGAACATCAAGATAGTAAGAGAAGCAGACAATAACTATAACGATCATTTTTCTGGTGTGAAAATCAGCAATGTGGGACAATACATTTCTTTGTGCAAATTGGTAGGGGTTATAGTCCTGTTAGCTGCAGGCTTGTTCAGGTGGGTGGATGTCTTTGGAGCAGTCAAAAGTACTTGGCAGGTAGCTGCTAAGGTGATGTAAAGAGTCTTACCCTGGCCACCTATCCCTGACATCTGTCTCCCAGTCTATACACCCCCACCCACCAGACCACCATTTGCATGTGATTGATTAAACCACAAAGCCAAGCTTGTGCATTTAAGGCTGACGGCCAAAGAACAAAGAATGGTGAAGGATTAATGACCAAGCATCTTCTGTTCTTACATAGTCAGATGGGACAAACAGGATGCAAAGACAATACACATGTTTTAAAAACTGCTGTCCTGCACTTTTATGTCACAACCGTAACACAAGTTGTTTTACTACATGGGTGGAGCCTGGTTTTAGCCACACACCTGAATTTCTGACCAGGAAGTGACACTGCATCCCTGTCCCTCATGGCTGCATGGTAAGTGATTATGTGCCTCTCATCCTTTTTAATATCTTCCAAAGTATGAAAATTAGCATGTTCCATAAAAACCTGTACACTTTTGGGGGCTCAAAAGAAAATATTAATTTGTTCGTGTGTACAAATGTTTAAACATCAGTTGGTAGTCACTTACTCTACTTGAATCAGCGGAAAAATGCCACAATTGTAAATCCCAACCGTAACAACAAAAAAAACTTAAAAATGAATTTAAATATTTTACAATGTACATTAAACTAAACATTTTAAAATACACCATTGGAAAAGACGATGAAATTGTTTTAAATATTACAATAACTTTCATGGATTGAAATGTACATCTTAAAGATTGAAAGAACTACTTCCCAATAGAAGGTACCCTGGTAGGTAGCATAACTGATGATTTATTTAACGAAGTGGATCGTAACATAATTTTAGTAAATAAACTGATTAATGGGAGTGGATTTGAATAATAAATTAAGTACTGTAACCATGTTCTTCAGCAGTTTTTGATACAGCAGTACCTTTTCATCGCCTAGACAATTAACCAGGCGAAAAATACCCCTTGAAACATGTTGCACAAAATGTTTGGGTTAAAGCATGGGTGTCCAAGCCTGTCCGCAAGGGCCGCTGTGGGTCCTGGTTTTTGTTCCTACCAATCGAGCACAGACAGTTTAACCAATGATGTTTGTGCTAAAACAAGCAGGACCTGACTGCAATCAACTGATTACACTTGTGAGACACCAGATTGGTGAAAAGATGTCATCTTGTTTTGTACGAATGAAATCCAACACCCACTGCGGCCCTATGTGGAATAGTTTGGACACCACTGGGTTAAAGGATAGAGAACGTAAATCATAAATAAATGTTTTTAAAAGTAAACTGAAGGGGTTGCATGATGATGCCAATTGCTGTAAATACTTTATTGACTGATCTTTATAGGTTTTACTGAATTTGGTGAAAAACGTATTTTCTTAAATTCATTGTTGTGTATTTCTATGTTGCATGTATTCCATGAATACTAGTTGCAGGTAAGAAGAATAATAGGGAGACACAGAGACAACACGATATCAGGTAGGAGTGTAGAATTACAGCTATAAATCCATGCTCACTATGGCAGGAGACGTTGATAGGACAAAGTCCAACCATTTGTTTTTCAACACAAACCTCATTTTTCTTCTCTTTCCTGTCCTGGGGAAGAAGTACATCTGTCAACTGCCAGTCATGGTGGCTTCTGTTTTTTTTCCTCCTTACACCTCCATTCTGTGTTTAAAGGGCCTTGTTGATATGAAATGAGGTGAATCCAAGCTGGACCAAAGAGAATACCTTGTCTTGTTTTGGAACAACACAAGAGTGGTGCTGCTTTCAAAACTTGGCAGACTTGGCATGAAAATGTCTTTCTCCTCATTCAGCCCTCTTGAGTTTATGCTCCACTGAGACCTGTGAAAATAAAGTCTCTTTGGCAGCGTTGAAGCAATACCACACAACACTTACACTTAGGAAGTCATAGAGGAACATCATTCACACAGTCAAAGAGTGATTTAAAATATTTTATTCAAAGCCATCCTATTGCCCATATGAAAGGATTGGACTGGATCCTAACCTTTCAAAATAGCAGATAATGCCGCATAAAACGTTGCTTTATTTACATACTGTATATTGTTTTGGTATGAAACATACTATATGAATACATTTAACCACAACGTGATTGAGATGAAACAAATTATTTGATCATTACATTTCAGTCTCAAGTAAAAATAATGAAAAATGCTAATTATTTCACAAGACAAGCATTTCCTTTGCATCTGCCTTTGTTTAGCCAGATTATTCAGTTAAATGACACAATAGGTTAAGAAAAATGATTTCCCCCCCCGCCCCCCCCCCCCCCCCCCGATATTTCTATTTCGCTCTTTGAGGGATGAATGGTGGTTGATTTAATAAGTATCCACGTTTCCTTGTCGAAACAGATTTATTCAAAAGTCAAAACATTATTGATTAAGATATAACTAAAGCTAAAGGCCAGAGAGAATGATTGAAAGTTTTATTGAAATATGAAATACAAATCTGGAGTCTGAAAAATCCTAGTATATTGCTGTGTGAATTTTATGAGCTTTGTGTAACTTTATCATTACAGTATTCTACAAGGTAGGACATTATGAAATCCTTTATTTGTAGACGAGTAGAACGCAGATGGCGAAAAAACAAACTCCTAGTTTTTTATGATATCTACAAAGAGAGTCTTCGCAAATACAACCCGGAACTGAAAAATGCTAGACAATCATATTTTTCAGAGATCATTAGTAGAAACACCAACAATACTCGCACACTATTTTCTGTTGTTGACAAACTGACAAACCCACAAGCATCAATACCTCAGGAATTGGCATCTGAGGTGTCCTGTAATAATTTCGCAGCATTCTTTACACACAAAGTACTAAAGATTAGACAGACTGTGTGCAACTCCGGATTAACAAATGTTACACTAAATGCCTCCCAAAATGTCCCCCACGTCAATCTTAGACAGTTTAGCCTCTTGGACTATGCCACTTTAACAGAAATTGTGTCGAAATTAAAGCCCACAACATGCTGCCTTGACATCCTTCCTTCAAACTTTTTCAAAACTGTTTTTCATTGCATAGCCCCAGACATACTTCAGATTATAAATACTTCCCTCCAAACAGGAGAGTTTCCTCAGACTTTAAAAACTGCAGTAATAAAACCTCTCCTAAAAAAACCTAATCTGGATGCCTCTACCATTAGTAATTACAGGCCAATATCAAATCTGACATTCCTGGGGAAAATTATCGAAAGGGTTGTGTTTGAACAGATCCAGACTTTTATGATGCAAACCAATCTTTTTAACTCATTTCAGTCTGGATTTCGGCCACAACACAGCACCGAGACCGTGCTTATCAAAGTCCTAAATGATATTCGTCGGAATACCGATGCAGGCAAATCATCTGTTCTGCTACTATTGGATCTCAGCGCCGCATTTGACACGGTTGATCACAACATACTACTCAGCAGATTGGAACAGTGGGTAGGGCTTACTGACACTATTCTTCAGTGGTTCACATCCTATTTACATGATAGGGATTTCTTTGTGTCAATTGGAAACTATCAGTCAGAACGAACCAAATTCACGTGTGGGGTCCCTCAAGGGTCAATTCTTGGACCACTCTTATTTAACATCTATATGCTTCCGTTAGCTCAGATAATGGAACAGTATGACATCTCCTATCACGCCTATGCAGATGACACACAACTGTACATTTCTGTGTCCCCACATGATTATAGTCCCTTAGTCTCCCTGAGTAAATGCATTCATCAAATCAATGAATGGATGTGCCAGAATTTTCTCCAGTTAAATGTGGAGAAGATAGAGGTGATCATTTTTGGGCCAAAAAAAGGAAAGGTCAAAGATAAGCAGCCAACTTAGCACAATGTCACTTACAGCTACAAATCAAGTCAGAAACCTTGGCGTAATTATTGACTCAGACCTAAAATTTGATAGCCATCTAAAGTCCGTCACTAAATCCGCTTATTACCACCTAAAAAATATAACGAGAATTAAGGGGCTTCTGACTCAACAAGACATGGAAAAACTTATGCATGCATTCATTTTCAGCAGATTGGACTACTGCAACGGTATATTTACAGGTCTTGATAAAAAATCAGTCAGGAAGCTGCAGCTAGTACAGAATGCTGCAGCCAGAGTCCTCACAAATACAAGGAAGCTGGACCACATTACACCGGTTTTGAAATCGCTACATTGGCTTCCAGTGAGTCAAAGGATAGACTATAAAATACTACTGCTCGTCTACAAAACACTTAATGGCCTTGGACCAAAATACATGCTTGACTTGTTAGATTCCTATGAGACATCTAGACCCCTAAGGTCGTCTGGAACGGGTCTTCTGCATGTTCCAAGAACAAGAACCAAGCAGGGTGAGGCAGCATTTAGTTATTATGCTCCTCACCTCTGGAACAAGTTACCCGAATGTCTGAAGTATGCTCAAACTGTTAGCTCCTTTAAATCATGGCTAAAAACGCTTTTGTTTAGCACTGCATATCCATAACTGTCTATATATTTCAACCTACCTGCCTTCTATTCCTCTTGTGCTTATCTCCATTGCTGATTTCAATGATTATTAGTAGTAGTAGTTTTTGCTTTATTTTTATTTTTGTTTTATTTTTATTTATTTATTTTTATTCTGTGATTAAATGCGATCTTTTGTCTTGGTTTTTACGTTGTGTTGATTTAAATGTGATTTTTATGGTCTTCATGTGATGTAAAGCACTTTGAATTGCCTTGTGTTGAATTGTGCTACATAGATAAATTTGCCTTTCCTTGCCTTGCCTATTATACAGGATTTTAGGATTATTATATCCAGATTATTTTCTTTTATTGAAATGCATGCTGAAGACAGACAGTGTCTGTAATTATTACTATTATTTTGTTGTTTAAATAACTACTGAAATGAGATGTGGACATTCTTGGACCAAATCCAAACACTGATCTTGATGAAAATTTTGGTTATTCACGGTAACAGCTCCTTTCGAATTCTATGCAAAGACTTGTAAAATTCTATAGTCCACTGCTAAAATTCAAGAGTTAGCAAAGCCTCTTATCTTAATGCACCATTAAAATAGGATATACAGTACAACTCACTATGATTTTTTTGTCTTTACTGCATTTCTTTACTAACCCATTAACTGTGAAAAAGGGAGGGATCACCGCACCGGAATCAGTCTTTCGGTCTTCCTGTCCAGCCGTATTCCGAGACAAAAAAATCAGACTTTCATCAAATTTCGAAAGAGGAAAAACTACATTATATTGTTTAATAGATTGGTTAAGAAATGGTCGTAAAATCCATAGAAATTCCATAAATACTTAAATCTTGAAGAAGAGGCAGGTGTGAAACTACGGTTATCCTTCAACTGGGTTATGTCAAAGAGTTTAAACGCTGAACAGGTGACGATGGGATCTTTTTCGAAGACAAAGCATTAATTTCTCATTTTTCCCCATGGAAAGAACTTAAAAATACAGTAGCAAAGTATATTGATAGGTAATGGATGGATAACATTTGATCTGCTATTGAAAACCTGAAAATGTGTTTGAAATGAAAATAATAATGATAAGGAAAAACATTGTCATAAAATTTTAATTTAGAAAATAAAAAGTGGTAGTCTGCACTCACCTGAGATTGACCTTGCACTGCCAACTGTGCTCCTGCCTCATTATTTGCGGCATTTCTGAGCCAGCAAAATTCACATACTGAACCCTCCTTAACACACACTCCAAATCAAAACTGACAGACTGTCACATACACCAACATACATGAACACAAATCCATTATTAACCCCAACACTTGCTTTCAAATTGACTGTCATGAGTGTGGACAGATGCCTCATTACCAACCCACCTGTGCGTTGAGATTTTTTGAACAACAGCTCATCTGGCACATGTATTAAGCCCTTTTTTTGTGCAAAGAGCCAAGTGAGCAACTAAACAACAAAACAACATATTTCTCTTGCATTTTCATGTCTTTGGAGCCTCCTTAATGCTAGGGTAGAAAACATTTTTCACTGTTAATCTGTACCTGCTGTTTATTGCATTTGTGCCCATAGTTTACTCATCTGTGCCCACAGTTTAGAAATGTACCAGAAGTCACCTCTATTATACCTCTGGGTTTCCGGGGACTCCAAGCACTAATGAGCGAAGGAGTGTTTATTGAATGTGTGGTTAATATGTGCATAAACCTGCACCACATTTCATAAAAAGAATTGTGGATTCCAAACATCCATTCAGCATCCTCTGCTACTGATGATCAACAACTTGTTTTTGACTGACTGCAAAGCAATGAAGTCAACAGAGATTCTCTTGCAGTGTAGACAACTATGAAGGACAAAGGTCATTCAAAAATGTAACGAAGGGGATACATATCAAAGAGATATTTCTTACTAACTTTTTTCTATTATTGTTCCTATTTGAAACATCTGTCCGTCCATCCATCCATTCTTGCATTATCCCCATTTGGGTCGCAGGTGATCTATTCTGGCTGGCAGGGATGTAACAGTACACACAAGTCATAGTTCGGTGCAACAGGAAAAACAAAAGTTTTTTTACCTTCTTTTTTTTATATTGGCTAAAACTAAAAAGCAGCTGCTATAATAGTGCAAAATTAATAGGGGAAAACCTCGAACTTGTTTTTTTTTTTGTTTTTTGTTTTTTTTTTTTTAATTAATCTAACATTCTTTGATTCACAGTTAATGTGCAAAAATAGTCAACACACCCTTTTTATAGGTATCAACTGAGGTAACGGTTAAAGTCAGGTCGCACTCACCAGCTGGTAACTTTTTTATTAAAATAACATACTACCATGTCAATGTTGGACTACACACAATTAACTGTAAACCATTACTAGTGAACATACACTCTGACATATATTTTTTTTATATTGGCTAAAATGAAAGCGCAAACATTTCCAAAACTGAAAAAGCATCTCTTGAAATAGTGAGCTTTTAATTTCGAGCGATTGCGTTACTCGGAGCACCCCATTTACTGAAATTGTGCCATTCATTTGTGCTACATTTGCGCTAGTTGTTGAGACACCCTTGTGATATTGAAAGAATTGGTACGCTGTGTCAGCTGCTGGAAATAGGAAACGGAAGAGTTGCGAGTGATGTCATTTCCCGATATTAATATCTCAATATTTAAAAAACAACAGCAGCCCAAACAAAACTTTTTACAGCACAAACGTAGCACTAACAATTGGCATCATTTTTATATAAATCTGCATTTGATGGGTGGGACCAACTTCATGGAGGTCTTTCCTTGCAGTGAATTTGTCTTTTTTTCCCCGTAATGTGGGGTGTTGGTTTAGTTGCATTACCTCTATTGCCCCCTGGAGTGGAGGAGGACTAACTCTGACATGGATTTCCCTCCCCCTTTTTTCACTCCAACATATTTGCGGTCTGACTGCATGCACCAAACTGTGATGCCCGTAACGTGACTGTAAGGGACGAATACAAATACTGTGTTCCAAGCTTACTGGCCAACACTAGGCAAGTGTACAATTGGGACTACATCTGGAATGGTCACCTCTTAATCACAGAATCACAGATTCATAAGCACCCCAAAATGGATTGCTTAACTATTCTAATTAAAAACAGCAGAGTAACACTGCAGCAGTAACACTGTAACTGCAAGTCAAGTGAGTAATTCCCTAAGAGCTCATCTGCAGCTCTTTTTGAAGCAAAACAAGACTTTCTCAGTTAGATGATGAAATTCCGTCAGCCATCTAAGCTCAGCAGGACACATACTGTTATGCATGGTGCATTTTCAGCTTCCAATTTGGAAAGTGGAAAAGTGAAGTGGAGCACCATTAGTCAAAATGATCCTTCATAGTTATCTTGATTAAATCATGCTTGGCTAACAGCGGGCTTCTGAAAACAATCCTTGTTGCTTATTTGTGCATGAAATAGGTCAGTTCCAATTCGATATTGGACACAGTCATTACTGTACACTTGGAACTTGCTGAAAAGACATATTAACACAAAAGACTTCTGCTTGCATCATATCCAATGATCAGGGCATATTATTATTATTTTTTTGCATAGTCAAGAATAAAGGAAGCTGATTAGAGTAGAGGAACGTTACAGCTGCTGTCAATACTGCAGTTTTAATGGAGGATTTTCTGGTTAAGCAACCAGATAAAAGCATCTAATCGTCTCCCACAAAAATGTTACTCATTTTTAAATTGAAACATATCAGGGCCAAGCAGCTTGGAACAGCTCGAAGAGGCAACATTGACCCCTTGCAACCCCCTTGCCTATTTGCTCAAATTTTAATGATTTTTATTTATTTATTTATTCATTTATTTTAAATTAGAAAAATCGCAAACCGTAATTAAAAAAAAAAAGTTAATTAAAATTATTATTTAAAATTGAGTTTTCTTCTAAGCGATAACTCACAGAAGCTACATGAACTATACTCACAATAATACTGCTAATGCGGTTTGGACATTCAGAATAGATCTGAACATTTTTAAATGCAGTCAAAATTGTCTAAACTGGGAAGCAATAACATGGTGTGACTAAAGAGATTCCAAGGGGTAGAGAAAGAAAATTGGTGGTGGTGTTGGATGACTGGTTAGCACATCTGCCTCACAGTCCTGAAATATAGGGTCTGGGCTCTGGCCTTCCTATGCGGAGGTTGCCCTATTCTCCTTGCATTTAAACCATCACGGTGGGTCAGAGAAATCTCTTAAGGTCTTTTTACACGTGCAGAACCCCAGTTTGAAAGGTTCCCGTGGCAACGTGCAACACAAGTGCAAAAGGAAGGAGCCTCTGTAGTGCTGACATAGCCAGAGCCAGGAAGTGAAGAGTAGCAACTCCTCAAGCCTATTTACTATCGTCCCAAGTAAAATGCATTTAAACTTCATAGTTGTACAAGAAAGCCATGACCTTATTTTAGGAAAAGGGGTAGATTATGTTACTTTATATTATACTGAGTTATTATGAATTGGGCTTTACTATCTTCTGCAAGAATGTGGAGAGTTGGAAGTTGTTCGTGATCTACAGTTACACCCATAGCATTTGAGATATCATTTAGGCTTAACAGGGCGAGGTGTGACCGCTTTTCAAGTTTCCCAAAGCACAGGAAACTTTAAGAAAGCACATTAATCAAAAGGTTTTCTTTGTCGTTGCCTGTGTCCGTCTGCCAAAGCCAAAAGATATCACTTTGCCAGCTCCTCCGCTATTGGACGCAGACGTTTGCGTCTCCGAAACTGAGTAAGCTTCTATTTCGTGACCCGTTCTCCCGTTGTAAATTTACTCATGCTTGGCCAATCTCTCCAAAATGGCCACGAATGCTTACTGCCACTGGGAACGCCGCCTCCCACATGCTCAATGAATGGGTGTCCGCTAAAGTGAAAAGGCCCTCAAGGAACCTGTTTACCAGTATATCTGTAAAACTGCGCGCGGATTGACCAATTTAGATCACTGGCGATTTGAGGGAGTTTGTCAGTTAAATTCGGGCAATGAAGTCATCTGAGTCTCATAATGTGTGTGCTTGGTTTTTCAAGAAATTTTCCAAGTCACGTTTTAAAGAAGTACAAGGGTTTATGTGAATGTGAACCCAAGGAAACACAGACACCAGCAGTTGCACTGCTACTGTTAGGAGTGTGACTCTTTGGCAGATGTAGTGACTAATCCGAGCAAAACATCCGCCATTGCGATAGCAGCTAAAGTTACTGTTTACATTGACAGACGCTGGGCTGCTACTAAGGTGTGTAAACACCCCAGCAATGGCGGCCACACACAGAAATCTCGACTCAAATAAGACAATACTGTTGCTTTTGGCAGCCAGTCAATGTCAGTTTCACAGTCTTTGTCCAACAATTGGGGGCGCTACGGAAAAGATTATTTTGATGGGGGCCAAGTTAAGATTTGATAAAGAAAAGAGAAGTGGGTAGATTTGTAAAACAAGCACTTATGTGATACAACTGGATGAAGGCTGCCCTCTACTGAACAACTCCTAACTATTGTATAATTCTGCTATTAATAAATCTGACCTGAAACAAAAAAAAAAAAGAAAAAAAAATCTGGCTCAATAATCGATAGACAATGGCTCATGCTACATCGATACCAAATTTCAAGATGATTGGCTCACGAATGTTGGAGGAGTAGGACTTAAACGTTATTGTCCAAAAGAATGACAAAAACCTAGGTGACAACTTGACAGTCTTTCAGCCTCTATAAAGCATCTGTGAATGATTCCTGCTGTCTGCTTACTGAAAAAAAAAAAAAAAAAAAAGATAACGGAACAACTAGAAAATGAGTACACACCTCTATTTATAGTCTACTGCTTTTGTGTGTTCTAGTATAAATTTGATTGATTTTTCTCTCAACAATCTTAGATGGATTTAAAGTATGTTGTTCGGCAGGCCACTGAGCACGGATCGATGTGGTAGGATTGTGGGAATATATATCCATGCATCAATCTACACTTCTAAGTAATAAGCATATACTGGTAACACCTTGGTAAAAGTCTGTGCCCTTGCTATGAGTGCTTTTCTCCTTTATATTGCATGTTTAACAGTGTTTCTGGCGCACACATTCATGGACGAAAACCTCCATCAGTACTTGTTGATGTATGCAAGAGTCAAGAAATGCCTTTAAATGAAAAGTATTGATTAGCTGTGCATGGTTGGGGAAGCAGAGCCAGATCACATGCTATTTGAAGGAGAGTCATCTTGCTGTTTAACAGCTCCTGCCTGCACTCCTTTTTGAGATCTGCCATGCTCATCGATGTCTCAAATGCCAGCTTTCATTTCTTCTGTCTGGAAGCTCTGCATTTTTACAACTTTTAAACAGGCTGCGTACTTATGGTCAGGGTTGTCTGTAGGAGAAAAGTATTTTCAAAAAGTTGTAAATCAATTAACTCTGAAGCAGTGTTAAGTTCAATTCTGAGGTTTGTCTGTCTTCGTGGTGGTCAAATTCCAAAAGGAGGATAGTCACAGAGGAGATAAACAGAGGAATGTGACATTGACATAAACCAAAATTGGCAAAGGGAATTGGGGAGGAAGGCTTAATTAAAGTGACATTTTGAGTCAAAAATATGCACTCTCTAATTTTGAAGAAATGGACGGACATGAAGGCTCAGTGCTGGTTTGTATGTAAATAATTAAACCAATGGTTTGGAGATTGAGAGAAAGATATTACTGGTGGGAATAGTTAGGACTTGTAGCCTACTACAAAATGAAGTCAATATAAAGCACCCTTACCACTCACTATCCCCACTCCCACACATTTGCAAATACCGATGACCTAGAACCACTGGCCTTTTTTTTTTTTTTTTTTTTTTTTTTTTTTTTTTTTTTTTTTTTTTTTTTTTAATAAAGCTGTAAGGTTCCCCAAGTTAAGGGCTCACACTTTACAAGAGGGCAGAAGAGGTGAGAGGTCAGAGGTTAACTGCAACTCTTTGGGCTGAAACGAACATTGATGACAAGTTTTGTTGTTTATATGCCAACAGTGGGAGGTCAAACAGTCCCACGGCAGAGATGTGTCTCTTCATCACTTTAACTGCAGAAATAACAATCAATTTGTCAAGTAGCATACGGTACACTTCCACTTGTCTGGTGCAACAAAGCACAGACATATGCAATGCTTACCAAATATATCACTTTTGGCTCATATTCTATAAATTCTATGTGCAATCAAATTCTGAGTAGGAAAGAAAAACAAGTAGACATTTACATCCTTTACTCCATAGCGCTCCATTGTTGATGGTCCATTCGCCGACAGCCAAAATGCACAATATGTCTTGCTATTACTTCCCTGACCTCATTCCAGCTTGGTGACAGCATTACTCATGAGGAAGAGAAAGAGGGATGACGTCGGTGAGAGGATGTTTTGGGAGGGTGCATGTGTGGCCACAAGAGAAGCCTGCAGAGTTATCATCAATAACCTAAATTCCTTTGTTGTACATAGAAGAGGCAAAGGTGGAAGTGCAGTGCATGTCGGAAGAGTGACGAAGGAGTTAACGCAAGGTCACAGAGGGAGAGATTTGAAAAAGTCCAAATGTATTTCCTCTTATTTTTCCCGGCGCAAGCTAGTTTTAATGGTACCTGAGCTCTGGCAGCATGTGAGGAAAGAAGCATTAATCACCTTAAGAGACACCAATGTTCAGAAGGAAGTAAGAATGGCGTCCCTGGAGATGCACAACAGGGAAGGAGAGCTGTCTGAACCTTAGGTCAAGATAACATAAGGATGGATAGGCTTACAGCACTTAACACTGATAAATGTATCTTCATTTGTCATTTCATTCATTCATTTCACACCTCAATTTGCTGCATACTGTGATCATATTTAAAGGTATTAACTGAATTAGCTGGGCAAAAATTATGCCTCTGACCTTGTGAATTTAATCAGTCATGTAGTGCACAATTAGATGATGTGTAAAGTTAAAAATGCACCTTGAAACATCCTAATTGTAAATAAAACAACAGTGAATCAGCAGGTATTCAGATGTGATGATACTGAAATTTAAGAAGCTAAAATAAATCTCAAAGCTTGTGGATATTTGCGTTATATTACAAGCATTCAAGCTTTAGTGTAATAAATCAAATCATCATCGTCAAATCTGTGAGCAGAGGATGGCATCAACCTTGACAATCTACTGTATACAAGACATGAGATGACAGACATGTATGCAGACATGAGAAGGAAAGATGGGAATATAAAGGTGTTTTTTACCCCAGAATTTTGTTTTTATTCTAGTGAAATGAACTGTATGAACAATTTACATGTATAGTCATTAGTAGATATTTATATATATATATATATATTTTAGGGCTGTCAAACGATTAAAATTTTTAATCGAGTTAATTACAGCTTAAAAATTAATTAATCGTAATTAATCGCAATTAATCGCAATTCAAACCATCATAAAATATGCCATATTTTTCTGTAAATTATATATATATTCTCTAAAAGAATTTGTTGGAATGGAAAGATAAGACACAAGATGGATATATACATTCAACATACGGTACATAAGGACTGTAGTGGGCATTTCACTCTACTGTCATTTAAATCTGTCTATGCTGTCCTCACTCCGAAGCGTCTACTTTTTCTAAAGCTAGACAGCTAGTGAACGACGCCTTAATAATCAGACTTCTTCCATTTTCATCTGATTTATTAATAAAATGGCCTCAAACCACTGTCCTCTTTAGACCGTAGTGAAACTACAAAAAAAAGTACACAAGCATTGCATTAGCAACAACGTTAGCTTAGCACGCTGTACAGGTTCACTAAACATAAACAAAAAGCGTCTCATACAAAAAATATAACATTTCGCTTACTAACATAATGTGTACATTCTTTACAACAACCATACTTACGGACAAATCTTGTCCAAGGATCATATAAGCACAACATTACAACGTAGGCGTCAGCCCGAGACGTCGTGCAGCCATATTGAACTGGCAAGAAAGCAATAAACCATGTCGCAAAGCAACCACAAGAGTTCGCTGTTAGACAGCACAAAAAACCTTGCTGTAAAACTTACCAAAAGGCAGAATACTGTCTGAGCGGGACATGTGCGTTAATTGCGTCAAATATTTTAACGTGATTAATTAAAAAAATTAATTACCGCGCGTTAACGTGATAATTTTGATATATATATATATATGCATACATATATATACATACATATATATACATATATACATATATATATATAATACATTGGGTACATTGTGGTCATAAAGGGATGGACATGGTCGGCAACAATCCCAGCAGATCAGCAGTTTCTGAAATACTCAGACCAGCCCTTCTGGCACCAACAACCATGCCACGTTCAAAGTCACCCAAATCACCTTTCTTCCCCATACTGATGCTCGGTTTGTTCTGCAGGAGATTGTCTTAAACCATGTCTACATGCCTAAATGCACTGAGTTGCCGCCATGTGATTGGCTGATAAGAAATTAAGTGCTAACAAGCAGTTGGACAGGTGTACCTAATAAAGTGGCTGGTGAGTGTATATATATATATATATATATATATATATATATATATATATATATATATATATATATATATATATATATATATATATATATATATATATATATATATATATATATATATATATATATCCTATATATTTTTTATATGTCTTACATAGAAATACTGCAAAAATTCAGTAAACTATCACATGCCCAGGGTACAGCAAACGTCACACTTAAACAACATTTTAAATCTGAAAAGTAGAGCTTTTTCAACTATTGCAGAGCAAGAACCCTGCCTTGACCTCAGTAGGAAGCAATTCACACCCATTGTAAAAGAACCGGACGGGGCTCTTTAAATGGGGCAAAGTGTAAAACCATAAAAAATGAACATTGGATAAATGAGGTGATGGTTAAGTTCTCAATTAGATTTGCATTTATTTAGTGTTATTTAGTTCTAATTTTCCAACTTTTAGATTCCCATTCAAATGTAAACAGGGTTTTGAATAAGTTATTATGAAAGGTTGCTCACACTGGTCCAAAGTACTGCCAGAGAATTTTTTTTTTTTTTTTTTTGCTTAGACACATACACTGTTTGTAATGCGTTGGTTCTCAGATGAAACTTGACAGACATATCAAGGTGAAATGAGATGGCAAGTATTCTTCTTGACATAAACTGTAATATGTATTTAACACATATGCTTGGTTAAGCAATTTGACAGATTACTAAACACATGGAAGCAGGAGTCTTCAATTTAACATTGGGGGCTAAGCATTGGGAATGTAGTTGAACATACCAACTGTCAAATTTTGACATGAGTGAAGAGGATAGAGGAAGTGATTAGTAATACCATTTCACAGAGCAGTGTTTTTCAAACAAAGGTAAGAAATCACCTTGCCTGACAAGTCATGTGCATCTGTCTAGAATTGAAATGTCAGGTAAATTGCGGAAATGTTTGGGCCTCTGGTGAAGGTGTGTCTTCAAACAACAAAATATATTAAAACTGTCATTCCCATGTTTTTGTCTGCGAAAGCAATCATGCAGAAATCTGGGATTTGCTTACATCCTCAACATGTTGTACTTACAAGTCATAAGCCATAAGCGCTAAGGAAAAATACAAATATTGTCAACTTTAACTCTTTCAGGGACAGTTGTCACTATAGTGGTCAGCTATTCAAAAGTTGACAATCAAATTTTTTTATGCTTTATAAGGGAAGATATTATTCTTAGACACTTAAACAAATTTAAACATTAGCAATTATTTTTACTATTTTATATTATTAATCATTAATGTAGACAATGTTAGTAAAATCTAAATGAATGATACGAATGCCCCTAAGTAACACTTTTTAAATGTTTTTTAATTAATTCATTTATTTTTTAATAGTATTTAACTCATTGCATGCCATTGATGGCTAATTCATTTAAACCGGTAAGATTGACCGTGATTGCTCATTTTACACGCTCGTTCACTGCGTAATCCCCCCTCCTGCCCCATCAAAATTGATCGGACGCCAAGCACCGTCAATGGCAGCCAGTGAGTTAAATGACAGCCTTGTATTATTTCATTCATTCATTCATTTATTTATTAATCGTGAATGAAAGGGTTAAAAGTCTGATGGTAATTTTGATTTGCAGTAAATGTTTATTTATTTGCCTGCTTGTTTGTTTAAAAAAAAAAAAAATTTTTAGTTAACAAATCCTTGAGTCAAGTTCCAATTTACTGGATTCTTTGTAAGCCTGAGTAGGTTTTAAGATTCCGACAAGAGCTGCCCAGCATGTTTGGTGCTTAAACAAGGAACATTGAATTATTGAAGTATTGAATTAAACATAAAAACTTACTGTACCATAGTTCTTGCCCATCCTTGCATTCTGCTTATTTTAATATTCTTGTGACAAGAAGGGAGAAATGGTTCTGGGTGTGTGGGTATATTATTTAGTTCAGTGAGGAATCATAAACAACTGCCGTTCAATTTCGCATCTTTATTGACCATGTGCTTTACATATTTATACATCATCCAACATAAATGACCTGAAAGACCTCAGTTGGAATTACTTTCCATCCCAGCAATGTATGGAACAAGGAAATTGTAACAGTGAAACCAGTTGTTCGTTTCTACTACACTCTATTAGCCCAGCTCTATCTGGCTCATCTTTTTCTACAGCAAAACAGCATTAAATCAAAAATGCTTGGAAACGACTCTGATGTTCTGTCAAAAAAACATTCATGTGCAGTTTAAAAATGGCATAAAGATGACACTTGGGATGGGGAAAAAAATATTGGCATTGTTAGAGTTAGGAAAATTGTGCCATATATAACTACATCAGTTAAATATATGCAATTGCAATTTGATCCAGAGATAAAGCAATCAACAGTTACAGATATTTGGCTGATAGTTCTCTAGTATGAGCAATTACAGAAAAGCAGAAGTATCAGTACTTTCTCCAGCCAGGTATATTCCTTATATACTCCATTCATAGGAAAATTAGCATACTAAGCACATGGGGTGATGTGATGTCTGGATGACGTGAAGAGCAGGTGTCCAGACGAAAAGTCCTCTTCAGCACCTCCGGCCTAGACGCTTTGGTCAGCCTTTGGCGCAACCAGTGGCCCCTTGTGACCCTAGCACCCATCCGCTAAACAATACCTACTTATACTTTCCCAACAGGAAATATTTTTAAACCTAACAGCATTCATTTTTATTACAACTGATTTACTCATTACACTGCATTGTTTTTGTTCTTGAATCTTATTAAATTATGTTAAAATTATTTAGAAAATAAACCTCAAATTATATGTTTTTTCAAATTAAAGTCTATGCATAAACATGTAGCATACTCCCTGCAGTGTAATACACACAGCGGATATTCCTCCTCTGTGCCCAACTGGATGGAGTTCTTTGTTAATTTTCTGGCATTCCTATAAAGACAGGGTGTACTTTATGTGGGCAAACACAGCAGATGAACTGATGTCTATGCATCTTTAGAAAAGTATGCATGAAATTAATAGTGCCTATAGAAATCAGAGCACGGTAGCGATTTACTGAGACACTATGGGTTAAGGATAAAAAACTGGATGGATGCAGAAACATTGAGTTGTGTTCATTGGTACATATTCTATGCCATTTTTCTTATCCTAACACATTTTCTGCTTAAAAGGTTGACTGTCTTGAATTTACAATCAGTATTAACCCTGGGAAAAATGATTTGAAGCTAAGAGGAGGCACCATAACATTCCACTTTCCTCAACAAACACCTTAACACTCTTCAACTGAGAGTCTACATATGGTAATCCCTGTGACCAAGATGGGATAAAATTTTAAGGATGCAAAAATAGCAGACACTCAAATGGCTCCAAGCTACTGGATAAAACAAAAAGGATCCTTTGAAGTTTTGGAAAGATGCTGACTTCATGATAACCCTTTCACCCTCTGCCCTTGTGTTGCAAACAGGCAGAAAGCATGTAAACATGTTTTATTACAACATAAAACTCTTAAGGGCTTGTAGCATGTCTGGACTTACTTTATTTGTCAGAGAGAGGCTGTTCCCTATGAGCTCTTAAATGGAGTGGTCGTAAACTTGTATGACTAAGTGCATGTTAATGGCAAAGGGGATCTGGAGTAAGTTACTGACCAATGCATCAGGTTGAGGTGTTTGTTGGAACACAGGCTACACAGAACTAGGCTACATCTCTATTTACGGAAATAACAAAGAGTAGACATGAACAAAGTGAGGAATATATAACTGACTTTTTATTGGCCTTGCCTTCTTCACTCTATGCTTTTTTTAAGTGTGCGAATGGTTTCTTGAAACTTGTATAATCCTAGTTGCGTGATTAGTGGCCTGTGAAAACTTGGTCTTGGACAGTAAAAAATGTATTCAAGTAAAAATATTAGCTTTTCAAACCTACAGTATACATATGATGAAGTACTGTAACTCAAATAGATGACAACTTTTGTATTGAATTAAAGACATTTTAAGTTCTAGAAGATTTTTTAAAAATAATTTAAACAAACTTGTGCAACAGTGTAATTTCTCTTCCACAAGGCATTTTATTAATGAAGTGTAAACTCTACTAATATTCAAACACTATGAAGACCAACCATCTACTAATATTCAAACACAAGTACAGACCAAGCATCGGTTCAAGAGTGTGAACTTTTTTTTGTAATGACAAAAACTAATGCAATTGTTACCATATTACACGCTACACAGTAATAACTCCCCATGCACATTATAGTGCAGTAATTGAATTAAACTCTCCTCCTAGTCCTCCAGAAGTCAACAAATTTGTAGCAAATGCCTGATATAAACCTCTCTTGGCTGTTCAGGACCAAGCACTACACTACAGGGGGTTTTGAGTTCAAAGGGCCACATGTAGCCTTTCTCTGGTATATGAAAACTGTCTCTGGACCATGTCTCACCATTGTCTCCAGAGTTAACCTTTATTTTATGGCCTGGTATTCTGTTACGAATATGCTTTGGCGGTAGAAGAGGATCTGCAGAATTGCAAGTTAAGGGAGTGGTTGACATTTTGGTGGTTGTTAAGTTTTAAGCAGCTCTTAGGGAGCATGTTGATTGAAAATTGGGACTGTTAATTAATTACATTCACATGGTACACATTGTGGAATAGAACTGTCAGAAATAATACAGAAATAATGCAAAAATACAAATTGAATTTGTCGATAATATACATGAAAAAGGTCTTAGCAGAGATGCCTTTTCAAGAAGAAATTCTAGTAGCACACTTTCACATTCTTAAAACTGAGGTTTACTGTCATTGCTTGGGGAACAATTAGTAAGAATTTAAATGACAACAAAACAGAAAACAAAACTAAAACAAAAAAAAAAAAACAGCAAGAGAAAGAAAAAGCCATGAAGATCTCAAAAAGGCTGCACCTTCATGTTGTCAGACCAAAATCAATCAATCATTGACAAACAGTTGTAATGTTGCCCTCCACCTGTGTCGCCAAATATATTTATTCATCTTCCCTTCGCTCAGTTGATGAATGGATATGGCCACGGCAGATAAATTAATAACAATGTTAGCGGCATGATAATGGTGGCCCGAGCCAAAGTGGTATTGATGACTCAATCAAAGATGGGCAGCCCCCAGACAGTATCTGTTTTCATCAATTATTGTGATTTTGCCCTTTGCCAAATATATCACTTACGGTGGAAAACTAAACATTGTTGTACCATTTCCATGATGCAAGAAACAGACTCTTATAATTCTTCTACAGCTGGTATTTCTTTATAATTCAGAAATAGAAAAAAAAAAATACAGCTAAAATACACATTTCCCTTTTCATGAGATTATTTAGCCTTCTTTTGTTTCCTTTTGAAGAAAACATTTGGTTATTTGACTGCAGCTACAGTACATAACTTTAATTTAATCTGTTATATATATATATATATATATATATATATATATATATATATATATATATATATATATATATATATATATATATATATATATATATATATATATATATATATATATATATATATATATATATATATATAAAATATTAAATAAAAAAAAAAGCAAAAAAAAAAACAATCAATTTCTATGAGCCCAGGCAAAATGAATTGTGGTGGGCTCTGATTAGATGTCATATATTTCATATTTTTGAACTTGTTGACACGTTTAATTCCAATCCTGTTGCTCAACTCTCTGTGAGATAAAACCTTTTCAATATGGACTTATCTTCCAAATTCAATCATATGCAACTGACTCACTGCACCTCCTGACGCATTTCATTTTACCAATGTATGTTGATTGATATTGGATTTGATTTATGCCAGGTTTCTCTCTAAATCATCACAACTGTATAGAGTTGCACTCAAAATAATTCAGTCCTCAATGTTAATTACATTTATCTGAAAAAATGTGAAACCTTTCACTAAAAGATTTCAAGATATCATTTGGAAACTGATGACGTGAGCGGTGTTGAGCTTTGTTACCACTCCGTTGGGCAACCTGTTGAGACACCCAAGGACGGTTTTCACCAAGTCCTGCCGAAGGGTCCCGACCAAACCCCAAGAGTAGGGTAGGGAGACCAGGCCACCGCTTCCTGAACCCGTCACCACCCACACGCCACACCGCCTCCCATCCTCTCAGTACAGTAAGCCCAGCGCAAGGAAGGCCCAGAGCTAAAAGGCTAACAACATGCCAACTGCCAACACGTATGCACATGCCACATGCTTACTGTAGTTAGGGGTAAGCTAGGTCGCCTGGGTAGAGGGGACAAAGGCGGCGACCATAAGGTGGACGTTCTTAGATGCATGAAACAGAGCCCTCTGCCCCCGTGTCCAGCTGATGGGAAGAGGACCAGGCCACCTACCCAATGCATGAGAGTATGAAAAGCGTCATGTCATGTTTT
This sequence comes from Corythoichthys intestinalis, assembly GCF_030265065.1. Lineage (NCBI taxonomy): Eukaryota > Metazoa > Chordata > Actinopteri > Syngnathiformes > Syngnathidae > Corythoichthys > Corythoichthys intestinalis. The sequence goes on along the minus strand of NC_080401.1, from coordinate 20,227,019 downwards.
AAGATTAGCATGGTGTGGGACGGTAAAGTAGGACGATCACGGCACACCTATGGCCTGTATTCTGACCTCTCACTCCTACCTTTGGCTCCTTAAATGACATGTTAATATATGATGTGAATTAAACGAAATGCAAAAAGTAGGGCAGGCAATGGAAAGGCAGTAAGACTGAGGCACCTGGGCTGGTGTCTCTCTCCCAGGCCATTTCCTCGCAACAAAGGATGTATGATGCATTAAAACTGGGAGTCTGCTTACAACTCAAAGACAGACAACTGGACCAACGGCCAGCACAAAAGTGCTTGGACCCTGTGCAACATGCACACAACCATGTCCACCCCTGGACCCCTTCCCTGCACTCAAGTGCTGCGAGCAGATCCCAAACTGCCCCGGTCAGTACTAAAAGGGTGACGCATGTACTTCCCCAGTCACAAGGCGGCAGAACAATAAGCCTGCCTCCCAAGGGGCCTGTTCAGGTGATCCATTGTCCGGAGGACAGGGAGACAAGAAGGCTGCGAAAGGTCCCGGGTCCGACTCATGGACGAGCCCCCACTTGTCACATGCACAGGCACATGACAAAATGAGGTAAGCCGAGACACAGATATGGGCCAATTTAAATTATTTATTCTAAAGAAGGTTTAAACAACATGATATACATTAAATGAGTGTGTATGGGTGTAGAGTCAGTGGTGTCTGCAAAGTGTGGGTGCAAATGGATCTGTATGTTAGCAAAGTGTGAATATCTAACTTAAGTCCAACACAACCAAGGAACACCAACAACAGTACCTGAAGGGGAGAGCAAAGAGAATGATTGGCAGGGAACCCAGGCCTTTTTAGGCCAGGTGCCTTCAATCAAATGACCTGACCTCTGCCCGATAGGGAGCCACCCACAACAGGCAGGGGAGGGCCGTGACACAAGCACATAAGTTGTCTCATGCATCGGAGTTAAAAAAATAGAATAAAGAGTTAAAAGGTGACTCCGAGTAATACGTTTTGGGTTATTTATTTAAAGTATTTGTGTTTGTTGGGTGATTGCCATCCTAACTTTTATACTCCTATCAAGTACCTGTATAGTGAGAGCTGAATATTTTATGGAGCAATTGTACTGTATGTTCTGCGCCAGATAGCGATGAGTTTTGTGGAGAGTAAGTTTTTTTTTTTTTTTTTTTTTTTTTTTTTAATTGTCACTCAGTTTAGACATTAGATAAAAGTATCCTTCAATGTGGTTTGCCTCAATCTAGTTGACGCTCTGCAGCAAAGAATGACCAATCTGCCATACAGTATGTCTGCACACTGTTCTAAAACAACTTGTTCAAGATGTATGTTTGTCTTCCTCTCGAAAACAAGAAGTTTTTATCTTGTTTTTTTCATGCTACAGCGGTTTGCTCCCCTTATAGGGATATAGAGTATATCAGCTAGTGTTACAAAATAGTCTGTCCGATTTTTAGTACACGATACTGTAGTTTAAGGTGCTATAAAATCAGCCTATCCAATAACATAATAACTGGCTGTTGAATAGTTGCCTAACTAATGAATAATTTTCATTTAAAAATTGAAATTTGAGAATGTTCTTTCTTGCTTAATATGAGTTGGAACATACGACCATGAAAACTTGCTTTCCCAATTTTATCTAGTCAAAATCTGAGTCCTTTTTGCACTGCCTTCCAACATTTTTACCAGCCTGTTTTGTAGAAATAAACTGAATGGAATGCAAATTATTTAGTTTTTGACTATTTTGCTTGCTCCTGCCCATTTGTTTTAAGAGGAATTGTTGATATCTGACAAGTTGGTCCCATTACTCACGCCGAAGTCCCACTGATTCGTATCAAATGAGCTCATGGCATTTGGCTATGAAATCATTTTGTAACTCTTCTTTTCGTTTACTTTGAGTGAGTCCTCATGAGGCTCACTTGCTATATGTCCGTATGCATACCTTTCTGCCAACTGATATTCTTTTTGAGCCACACAACTGAGTCAAAAGGATATTTCTGAAATAATTTATGATGATATAGCATAAAGAAAAACATGTTCTGAATGTGTTTTTTTCCTATTCAGGTGTGACCTTCCGATGTGGAATGAACACTAAAGTGTGGGTGCTTATCTGTCTACATGCCAGCCTTACTCTGCATGCTTTATTTTGGTACCTGTGTTTTCCGGTGTGGATTGAATGACACTACCAGGTTTCACCTCCCACGCTTGCCCTGCCCAGACTCACACAGGAGCAACTAACAGATAAGCTGTGAGAGACATGCAGAGTTCTTACGCACTTTGGAGGACCTGCCTGACATGTTCAACTGTGAACACAGCCGCTTCAGAGCTGAGAGCAAAAAAAAAAAAATCAAGGTCATTTTTACAGACAAGGTTATATAACGACACTATAGGGGGCTGTGTTGTAGTTAACTTCACTGACCCAGACTTTAATGAGTTAAAACACAATATTGAACATCAAGAGTGAAGTGTTTGGAGGGAAAAAAATAACTCAATGAAACCTCATACATTAATCATTCATATCGCGTCTCCCTCCCTCTCTAGGGTGACAGGGGTGCTGGAGCCTATCCAAGTTCACTGTGAGCAGGCGGCAGTGTACATTTACCGGTTGCCAGGCAATTGCATGGCTTATGAAATCAAAATTAATTGGGAAAAAAAACTACTTTTTCTTACTTTCTAAATCCGTATCTTTATCTCTTATGATTCCGAATTTGACCAAAATGTAAGGAAAATGTGTATTTAGTAATACTAAATTTTCTTCAGTCATCACCATATAAATACTGCTTTATTTATATACTGTATGCCTGATGCAGCTCATTAAGAGACTCAGGAAATGGTAGACACCTGTCATGCTTAGCCGGCAGCCCTAAAATGGGTGAGCATGGAGGAAGAACGATGAGGGCAGGTACTTGCATAATAAGGCGCGATATGACGTCACAGTTACACATTTCAAATCCACTTGTTTGCAGAGCCGTTTGACTTACAATGTTGATTGCAATTTGTAGAAGCCCCTCGGAGTGACCAGACATGAGATCAACTGATGCGTGAGATTTATTTTTTTCCACATGCAATCCTTACATCACCGTGATACTTGTAAAAGTTACACAAAAACAATTAATACTTTATAGTGCATCAATAATTCATAATAAATCATTCGATTATACAGTTAAATTTAAAGGCCATGACAAATTTAACCTTTGGCCTTTTACATAATGAAATCACAAAGTACAAAGATGACAAAGTTCAGGTCCTACACTCTATTTGACTAATTGTTTGCATGAAACAGTGGCTGGGAAAAGTGAAAACTGTATGAGGGCACCTTTAAATGAAAGAAAAGTTATGACTGTGACCTTGACCAAGTCTGTTTGATTGAGCTTGTTTATTCCTTCAAGACTTCATTCGGAAATGATTAAATTGAGAGTCATGCATATATTTTGGTGTGACCAGGCAGATTATTTTATGGGGGTTTCATTTTAACCTTACCCGTTGCTGTATTTTTAGTGAAATTTCTGAGCTGTGTTGATTTAATTTTGGCACCAATCCCTCATCGTTTTGTAGACAGCATCCAAAATAAAGCAAGTGCCACATCCATGAGGGTTAGGGGGATCAATTTCAGTCAGTGGGAAAAGGTAGAAAAACCTCTCCTCCACCCCACGGTGTTTATATCCTGCCAACTACACTCACACATTATGCACACTTCAATCATGCCGGGATGTCCAGTGGCTCTCAGGGAAGATAGGATTTTGCTCTTTCCAGGTGACCTATTCTGAACTTGGGTCCTGGCCTTAACACAAGGAGCATTGGGGGCACACGTTTCAAAATGGTCACCCAGAGTGTTAAAATTCCCCCAAGAATGTTAATCTGGTTGGTTCTCCCAGCACATACACTTTAGTAATCCCCAAACACCATTGCTTAAAACGGATTTGGTTGCCCACCACTTATAAGTCCCAACAGTCAGCCCCTGGACACCAGCTTTCCAGACTTCAATTTTAATGGCATGTAATATCCTACTGACAGTCATTTGTGTCTAACATTTTAATTGGGATATTTTGTTGTTTTTCCCCAACACATTTTATCAAAAATAATTTAATTTGCTATTTATTTACAATGCGGTGTCCTACACACAAAAAATCTGCTAATTCCAAAGAACTAAACCCTAACCATTACTGCATTTTGTTTTGCAATTTTTATCACTTTTTCTTTCTACGAGCCAACTTTTACTAAACCCCCTACTTAGATATTGTTGCTGTCCAATGAAAAACATACAGTTCCACTCCAAGTGTTTTTTCAAATGGACAGCTGTGATACGCAGGTAACCCATTTTATTGCAACAAATCAATACTCTTAAAAGAAGTGGCTTTACGAATCCATTTTTGAATACTGGTGACTACCAAGTTTTTGTGAAACATAATAGGAATTTCGTACAGGCCATGATAAATTATTTTCATAACATTTGTGATACAAATTATACTTATATGGTATATGTGGTATATGTGTATGTGTGTATAGTAATAATACTAATACTAATGGGTGCTGCTAACCTAACCTTAAGTATGGTATTATTTCACGTGAACGTATCTCAAAAGTATTACTTAACTTCAATTAACCATTACTGAATGTTTTTTGGACCCTTATTGTAAAGTGTAGCGCACGTATCCCTTAACTAAGAAATTATAAATGTTTAAGTTCCCCACTCTTAACCTTTATTAACCATTACTGAATTCTTTTTGGACTCTTATTGTAAAGTGTAGCACATGTGTCCCTAAACTAAGAAAGTATAAATGCTTAAGTTAACAAACCCTAACTCTAAGCCCTAACCCAAACCCTAAATAGGCCTATATATATTTTAAATTTCACCAAACTATTAGTTACTGTTATTCATTAACTGATGCATTAATTCATGTTAATTAATATATGTTAGATCAGCAATTAATTATTGTAATGTTACTTAAACATTATTTATTGTCTTAAAATGCATTAACTAATGCATTAACTCATTTTAACTAATATATTAATAAATGTTAGATAAGGGATTAAATGAATTATTGTCATGTTACTGAAACATGAGTTATTGTCTAAAAACGCACTAACTAATGTTAATTAAGGGACCCTTATTGTAAAGTGTTACCTCCCAATTTATTATGAAGACTGAAGTCAGTGTGAACTCTTTTGCGTGAATTTTGCAAAGATGGCAGAGCTAAAAAAGAGACAAAAAGTTTTGTCAGAGGAGGGAAAAAAGGGTGGCTACCAGTTTATTCAGAATGAAAACTGACTAGGCTTTCACTGGCTGGCGTAGCGCCCCCCAACCCAACCGAACTTAAGCGCTGATTAGGCAAGGCAAGGCAAGGCAAATTTATTTATATAGCACAATTCAACACAAGGCAATTCAAAGTGCTTTACATCACATGAAGACCATAAAAATCACATTTAAATCAACACAACGTAAAAACCAAGACAAAAGATCGCATTTAATCACAGAATAAAAATAAATAAAACAAAAATAAAACAAAAATAAAAATAAAGCAAAAACTACTACTACTAATAATCATTGAAATCAGCAATGGAGATAAGCACAAGAGGAATAGAAGGCAGGTAGATTGAAATATATAGACAGTTATGGATATGCAGTGCTAAACAAAAGCGTTTTTAGCCCTGATTTAAAGGAGCTAACAGTTTGAGCATACTTCAGACGTTCGGGTAACTTGTTCCAGAGGTGAGGAGCATAATAACTAAATGCTGCCTCACCCTGCTTGGTTCTTGTTCTTGGAACATGCAGAAGACCCGTTCCAGACGACCTTAGGGGTCTAGATGTCTCATAGGAATCTAACAAGTCAAGCATGTATTTTGGTCCAAGGCCATTAAGTGTTTTGTAGACGAGCAGTAGTATTTCATAGTCTATCCTTTGACTCACTGGAAGCCAGTGTAGCGATTTCAAAACCGGTGTAATGTGGTCCAGCTTCCTTGTATTTGTGAGGACTCTGGTTGCAGCATTCTGTACTAGCTGCAGCTTCCTGACTGATTTTTTATCAAGACCTGTAAATATACCGTTGCAGTAGTCCAATCTGCTGAAAATGAATGCATGCATAAGTTTTTCCATGTCTTGTTGAGTCAGAAGCCCCTTAATTCTGGTTATATTTTTTAGGTGGTAATAAGCGGATTTAGTGACAGACTTTAGATGGCTATCAAATTTTAGGTCTGAGTCAATAATTACGCCAAGGTTTCTGACTTGATTTGTAGCTGTAAGTGACATTGTGCTAAGTTGGCTGATTATCTTTGACCTTTCCTTTTTTGGCCCAAAAATGATCACCTCTGTCTTCTCCACATTTAACTGGAGAAAATTCTGGCACATCCATTCATTGATTTGATGAATGCATTTACTCAGGGAGACTAAGGGACTATAAGCATGTGGGGACACAGAAATGTACAGTTGTGTGTCATCTGCATAGGCGTGATAGGAGATGTCATACTGTTCCATTATCTGAGCTAACGGAATCATATAGATGTTAAATAAGAGTGGTCCAAGAATTGACCCTTGAGGGACTCCACACGTGAATTTGGTTCATTCTGACTGATAGTTTCCAATTGACACAAAGAAATCCCTATCATGTAAATAGGATGTGAACCACTGAAGAATAGTGTCATTAAGCCCTACCCACTGTTCCAATCTGCTGAGTAGTATGTTGTGATCAACCGTGTCAAATGCGGCGCTGAGATCCAATAGTAGCAGAACAGATGATTTGCCTGCATTGGTATTCCGACGAATATCATTTAGGACTTTGATAAGCACAGTCTCGGTGCTGTGTTGTGGCCGAAATCCAGACTGAAATGAGTTAAAAAGATTGTTTTGCACCATAAATGTCTGGATCTGTTCAAACACAACCCTTTCGATAATTTTCCCCAGGAATGTCAGATTTGATATTGGCCTGTAATTACTAATGGTTGAGGCATCCAGATTAGGTTTTTTTAGGAGAGGTTTTATTACTGTAGTTTTTAAAGTCTGAGGAAACTCTCCTGTTTGGAGGGAAGTATTTATAATCTGAAGTATGTCTGGGGCTATGCAATGAAAAACAGTTTTGAAAAAGTTTGAAGGAAGGATGTCAAGGCAGCATGTTGTGGGCTTCAATTTCGACACAATTTCTGTTAAAGTGGCATAGTCCAAGAGGCTAAACTGTCTAAGATTGACGTGGGGGACATTTTGGGAGGCATTTAGTGTAACATTTGTTAATCCGGAGTTGCACGCAGTCTGTCTAATCTTTAGTACTTTGTGTGTAAAGAATGCTGCGAAATTATTACAGGACACCTCAGATGCCAATTCCTGAGGTATTGATGCTTGTGGGTTTGTCAGTTTGTCAACAACAGAAAATAGTGTGCGAGTATTGTTGGTGTTTCTACTAATGATCTCTGAAAAATATGATTGTCTAGCATTTTTCAGTTCCTGGTTGTATTTGCGAATTAGTTCGGGTACGGTCGGGGGGTTAGCCACATGGTTGCTTACTGTCATATGCTATTGTTTAGCCACAACTGGATTCATTACCTTATTACTCTTCATCCTTTACACAGCTGCTGGAAACAGAAATGTTGTTTAATCCATCTGCAGGCGAACGGGATGTTGATTTTTGATTGATGATTTTACGACACTGTGTGGCTGTGCGCTGGTCATCATCTATAAACTCCGAAATGATATTCGTCGGAATACCAATCCAGGCAAATTCCGAAATGATATTCGTCGGAATACCAATCCAGGCAAATCATCTGTTCTGCTACTATTGGATCTGGGCGCCGCATTCGACATGGTTGATCACAACATACTACTCAGCAGATTGGAACAGTGGGTAGGGCTTACTGACACTATTCTTCAGTGGTTCACATCCAATTTACATGATAGGGATTTCTGTGTGTCAATCGGAAACCATCAGTCAGAACGAACCAAATTCACGTGTGGAGTCCCTCAAGGGTCAATTCTTGGACCACTCTTATTTAACATCTATATGCTTCCCTTAGCTCAGATTATGGAACAGTATGACATCTCCTATCACACCCATGCAGATGACACACAACTGTACATTTCTGTGTCCCACATGATTATAGTCCCTTAGTCTCCCTGAGTAAATGCATTCATCAAATCAATGAATGGATGTGCCAGAATTTTCTCCAGTTAAATGTGGAGAAGACAGAAGTGATCATTTTTGGGCCAAAAAAGGAAAGGTCAAAGATAAGCAGGCACCTTAGCACAATGTCACTTAATGCTACAAATCAAGTCAGAAACCTTGGCGTAATTATTGACTCAGACCTAAAATTGTATAGCCATCTAAAGTCTGCTTATTACCACCTAAAAAATATAGCCAGAATTAAGGGGCTTCTGACTCAACAAGACATGGAAAAACTTATGCACGCATTCATTTTCAGCAGATTGGACTATTGCAACGGTATATTTACGGATCTTGATAAAAAAATCAGTCAGGAAGCTGCAGCTAGTACAGAATGCTGCAGCCAGAGTCCTCACAAATACAAGGAAGCTGGACCACATTACACCAGTTTTGGAATCGCTACACTGGCTTCCAGTGAGTCAAAGGATAGACCATAAAATACTACACTGTAAAAAATGTCAGTGTAAATAACGGTAAAGAGCTGGCAACAGGGTTGCCATTTATATACTGTTATTTTACAGTCTTGGTAATGTAAAAATGCTTCACAGTCATAGTCCATTATCCAGAAAAACTGTTGATTGCTGTATTAATAGAAAATACAGTAAAAGTCCGTCAGCAAGATTGCCATTACCTGACTGTTGTTTCACAGTAATAGTCCGTAATCCAGAAAAACTGTTGATTCCTGTATTTAAAGAAAATACAGTAAAAGTCCGTCAGCAGGATGGCCATTACCAGACTTATTTTACAGTCTTGGTAATGTAAAAATATTTAACAGTAGTAGTCTAATCCAGGAAAAACTATATTCCTATTACCAGAATTCACAGTAAAGAGCAGGCAACTGAGAAGCTGCAGTATGCCGCGTTTTTAACGATATACTGTGTTTTAACAGTATTTGGGAAAATGACTTTACAGTCTATGAATGCATATATTTCCGTCTAGTACAGAAAAAAATGCTGATGTCAGGTGCGAAACAGAACAGGTTTTATTTCATCGTGTTGGCAGGCAGTGAAAATGGACAGGAACTAGAGAGATGGTGCAGTCGGGTTGTGTAGGTCAGGCTGAGCAGGCTGGAGATCTGCCGTAATCGGGTCAAGCAGGACAGGTTAAGCTCAATGGAGTGCTGGCATAGTCTGGTCAAGCAGGACAGGTTGAGCAAGTTGATTGGCCTGGAACTCTGGCGTAGTCGGGTCAGGCAGGACAGGCTGGGTCAGAAGTGGTGATCGGTCAAGGACAAATCCCAAATTACCCCAAAACAATATACTACAATTGTCCAAACATTTCCACCGGTGAGTCAAACCATGTGCTAATGGCCGCTGCTGGCACATTTCATCTTTTAATTCGGCTGCTTACCGGCTGCCTCTCTGGTTATCTTTTGCCAACGTCTCCAGCTGCACAGGACTGCAAGTGTCAATAGCCAAACCAGGCTGCCATCTTAATTTCCTGCTTTTATAGCTCTGGGTTGCTCATGGGTTGATTGGTCAATCTCTTCCAGCTGTGCATCGTTTCCATAGCGCTTGCATGCCGGTGATTTTCCAGTCCATGCCCTGGTTGTCTGCTCAATGCTTTTTTGTTGATGTTTATCAGCGTTTGACTTTACAATGCGTGAAAAATCATTGTCCATAATACTCCCATTCTTCGCATGGGTTCTTCAATATGAAGAAGTAAGAGTTTATAAAAGAAAAAAAAAAATTGAAGCAAAAAAGCACCTGTCTAATTTACTCCAAATTCCAACTGGCCTCATGTGTGATGTGTGGACAAAGTATGTCCCAGCCAGTGACGTTTCCACAGTAATTCACCGCCATACCACTAGATTGGCGTGGCTTTGTGTGGTTTTGGGGGACTCTTGTTGAATTCCTTTTATTTTCCACCAGTCATTGACAGCAATGAAGCAATTGAAGCGTAGGCGACACAGAAGCCGTTTGCGAATGTTTGAAAATGGTGTTGTTGTTGTGCTGAACCTGAAACAATGTTCTGAGCGGACCAATCACAGTCCTTCGACGGTCACGTCAAGCGCGTTGACGTGATGTGTAGTCAGGACTTTTTTGGAGGTGCACGTCAGGCAATGGCGTAGGGTCATAATCGGGTCTGCGTTAATGGTGTAGGTCCGCCGTCACCGCTACACAGATGCATAAATCAGCCTTCAGGGTGATGGATACTACAATTTTTGGAGAAGGGCCAGTTTAGATCAGAGTGGGGATACAACAAGAAACATATAACATATGAGTAGAATAGAATGGAGGCGACGTCAAATAATATAATAATATAGCCTATAGGCCAACAAAACATCCAGTCTGGTGTTTGCGTCGATGTGATTGTGTTGTAGTCTGAGGCTCAACTCCCATACATCATCCGCTACAGCTAACGCTAATGCATTTAGCTAACATTTGCAACATCAAAATTTGAAACTACTAACACTCAAAACATAAACATAATAAATTTATTAAATAAATAGTAATATAAATAGAGAAATACTTAATAATAAATTTTATCGTATTGTAACTCCACTGTTGGATACATGAGACACTCGGATTTTGCCTTTTTAACCTGAATCTTATACCGGAACTGCTCACTGGCAAACACCTTTTATTTATTTCCCCCAAAATTCACTTTCTTGCATCTTTTGCAAAACAAACTGCACTCAGAAAACTGCCCTCTACTGGCACTCCAGAGGAATTAACATCAATATTATATATCGCTATCCAACATTCCTCAGAAATTTAGTTTAATATACAATAATTTAGGTAATATGAGTAAGACTTTATTAACTCACCGTTTATAAATTGGTACACATAAATCCCAATATAAGTTAAGAACAAGCAAATGTCATCTAAAGTCATCCTCTGAAGAGTCTCCAACATCCAAATTATGGCTAATTATGTCCTCCAGGATTTGATGGCAAATTATTTGTGGTGTCTAGTTATTTTAATTTAAATTGGCAAAAAAAACATAGTCTATACTGCCACAATGTAAAAGATGTCAAATTTCTGACCGTGCTCCAAATTTCCAGTCAAAACTCAGTTTCCAAAGAATATGGTAGTGTCATGTAATTGAAACATTAACATACCGTTAACAGCATTTGTCTTGTTGCTTTAATGCTGGTAACCCACAATGCATTGCTAACTACAGTAATAAACTGTTTAACACAAAAACGGTATTTTAGTGTTCAAAATTGGCCGTAAATTTACAGCAATTTTTTACAGTGTACTGCTCGTCTACAAAACACTTAATGGCCTTGGACCAAAATATATGCTTAACTTGTTAGATTCCTATGAGACATCTAGACCCCTAAGGTCGTCTGGAACCGGTCTCCTGCATGTTCCAAGAACAAGAACCAAGCAGGGTGAGGCAGCATTTAGTTATTATGCTCCTCACCTCTGGAACAAGTTACCTGAATGTCTGAAGTATGCTCAAACTGTTAGCTCCTTTAAATCAGGGCTGAAAACGCTTTTGTTTAGCACTGCATATCCATAACTGTCTATACTGTATATTTCAATCTACTTGCTTTCTGTTCCTCTTGTGCTTATCTCCATTGCTGATTTCAATTATTATTATTAGTAGTAGTTTTTGTTTTATTTCTATTTATCTATTTTTATTCTATTTGTAATTAAATGCGATTTTTATGTATAATTGTATTTCCTATTTTGATTGTCTTGGTTTTTACGTTGTATTGATTTAAATGTGATTTTTATGATCTTCATGTGATGTAAAGCACTTTGAATTGCCTTGTGTTGAATTGTGCTGTATAAATAAATTTGCCTTGCCTTGCCTTGCCTCATGGGAAACGCAGTCTTCCTTAAGGCAAAACACTACTGCTTTTGTCCACTGGCGTCTTTTAAACCAACAAAAAAATGAAAATTTACCAAGTGTTGCTTTAATACACACGTTCATAGCCATGTGTGGGAAATGATGTGTATGCAGAGTGTGCAACATACATTTGTCTGTGTATTCACCATGAAGTGAAAAGTCAATTTCATTTCATTGAATAAGTATATAAACACACCTCCTCTTATCTCTGATCTAGTCGTGTCTGTTATCAGTTTCGCATCAGGAATTAAGGGATCTATCCTGAAAGCATATTATCTAATCAGAACTGTCAACCTCGTACAAGACCTGGTTAGCAGGCTCATTTATTGGTTAGTACTTCACAGATATTGGGGAAGGCGGGTTGAGTAGCCCAAAATTCTACTCAAGTAAGAGTAGCGTTACTTCAAATTAATATTATTCAAGTAAAAAGTAGTCATCCAACCAAAAATGTACAAAGGTACAAGCAAAAAAGTATCTAGTTAAAAGAATACTCAATTAATGAGTAACATTGTGAGTAACTGCTTTTTTTTTGTTATTTTTTTTTCTCTCAGCACAAACCTATCTATATGAACTGTTATTTTAATGATATTTTACATTAAACCATTACAGATATAGAAAAAAACAAAAACAAAATATCATTCGATTCTGGCGAGAGAGAGAAAAAAAAGACAGAAATCAAGCATTATTCATCTAAAGAGCATGAGTGCCCTCTAGTGGTGAGAACAGTTCCTAGTTTGAATAGTGAATAGTTCCTTTATAGTTCCTACAGTATTATGAAATTTAAAGGATCATATTTCGAGTTTTAATAATAAAAACTGGGAGAAGGGTTTATGTCCTTGCTTTCGATTCATGTTGAGGGCTCTATGTCAAATACTATTTTTTACGGTGTTTTAAAGATGCCACGTGATTGAACAGGCTGGCATGATCATAGAACGGCAAGCTTGCGTCAGATTGGTGTAATGGAGTCATATGATTATTGTTGAAACGTCTCATTGGTAAAATTGGTAGAGCTACTCTTGGCATTGGCAAAAAAAAAAAAATCTAATACATAGAATAAAGAGGAAAAATAACGACTCTTGTGTAGCACATTTAGCGGAGTAAGAGTAACGTTGTTTCTTCACAAATCTACTCATGTAAAAGTTAAAAGTATGGCTTAGCAAAACTACTCCTAGAAGGAGTATATGTAACGTGTAACTACTCACCTCTGTGGGTTGTGAGCTATGTGGGTTGGTTTGGAGATTAAACCTCTAGCGAGAATCCCACGAGTTCATTCGAGTTTTGCACTTGAATTGTCTCTGAGAAAGGCACCAAACTCCACTGATTGCTCAAACCTTACTTTTTTGAGTAGGGTCAAATTTTTGTAGATACAATAAATTTGTACACATTTAGAGGAAATAAATCTCTAGTCTAACAAGAAAGGAATTTTTGTGGTGTCACAGAGTACATGAGACTCCTGCTTCACTTGCAGTTCAATACAATGATTCATAACTGACTGGAAATGGACCAGTTTCAAAAGAAAGCCAGGTGCAGGACGTGACTGCTAACTACTACTACTTGTGATGACTGAACTGTGAAAAGGAGACAGCTGTGCAGGCGTGTGTCTGTAAACACTTATGACACGGTGACCCAGTACAATGTTGATGTGTCAATGATGCTCTTTGGAGTTATTGCTCAGGTGTTTGGTCAACATGACAAAATGATATGCTTCCTTTTACTGTATGACAGCTCTGAAGTCAATGCTTGTGTTAACAAAACTACAACAAAAATGCGTGGTGTGAGACTAATGAGGGCCGAGGCTTTCGTGCATGCCAATTTACGTCTACTGATGCATGCAGCGACATTCTCAGCTGTGTTCATTCAGGTATGTATGAACACAGACTCTGCCATACATGCCAGCACTTGTAAAGTTAAGTGGAATGTTTGCGTTTTTTGTTGCTGAAATTTAGTTTTACACTTATATGACGCTTTAGTACCGAGTGTCTTAAAAAAAAAAAAATATATATATATATGTATACAGGGTGATCCAAAAAAAAGTTTACACTCAGTTGACTGCTTGTTTAAAAGCCATTGAAACATATCTAAATAGGTTGTCATGCTTAAGTGATTCATTAAGGTCACTCAATGCAGCTGGTAATCTCTCGTCTTTACAATTCCTATGCTTCTGCTGAAAATGAAGAAAACTTTAGCTGTACCTGAATTGCTGCGTGCCGGTCTGACACTTACTGAGATTGCAGCAAATCTGTGAATATCCAGATGTGCAGTCTACAAAGTTAAAAAGAAGCTGAAAGATACTGGAACAGCCTCACGAAAACCTGGGTCTGGAAGTGCCGGTTTGTGCGGACCAAAAAGTTGATTGACAAGGTGATATGTGGCCACCCCAGAGTCCAGATCTCAATCCCCTGGATTATAGCATATGGGCAACTGTGGAGGACAGTGCCTGTAAGAGGCCACAAACTTCTGTGGCAGCCTTGGAGAGGTCCATTGTTAGATCTTGGGAAAAGATGACAGCATCCTACATAAAGAAGACCTGTCAAGCGTTCCGCAGGCGCCTGGAGGCTGTTGTGACACTTAAAGAGCATATGATACGAGAAAAAAATGGCATAAATGGCATTATTATGTGAATTAGAATCATATTTTGAGACGATTCGACTATATACAACAATTTAGCAAAGCACAGATGACGAGAAATTAGTCTTTTAATCTGCCGGTTAGCCACGCCTACCATTATAGGGCTTTAGCGTCCCCAACAGGTGGATGACGTCAGCGGTAGACTGGGCTCATCGGTTTTACTATTCAGCCCATTGAGGGGGAATTATTCAGAACGAGGAAAACGCGACGAAGAGAGCCGCAAAATGTCATTGTTTCAGTCTCTCTACTCCAATATTTTTACAGGATATTCTTTTTATCCAAGTATTTTTCCCCAATAGCTATATAAATAGCTTGAGAAGGACCAGTCAGCCCGTCGAGGGGGAACTATTCACAATGAGGAAAACGCGACGAAGAGAGCGGCAAAATGTCATTGTTTCTGTCTCTTTACTTCAATATTTTTACAGGATATTCTTTTTATCCAAGTATTTTCCCCAATTGCTAAATAAATGGCACGGTCATGACAAACAACAGTCTTGTGCTGAATGGAAAATGAAATAATAAAAATGCATTTATTCAGGACGACATGGCAAAATTACTCCATAATGGTCAAAACTGTCGACTTCACTTTACTGTCGCACCTCCCGAACGATATTTTATGACACCTAAATCGGACATATGTCATTTCCCTTCCCCGGCTTCGGAGAATGTAAACAAACCAGAAGACGTGACAGCTAGCCGACATGCTAACCCGAACCGAGTGATGTTTCAAAGTCTTCGAAGCGGAAAATCACACATAACTATCCTGGATTATTTGACATGACGACCCGGTTGTCGATTGTCTTTGCGGATCGGCAAACCGCCCGGCGGAGAGCAATTTACAGTTCGTTCCCCGGAGGAGGGTGGCTGGAGTTGTTGTGCAGCTAACGTGCTGCTGCTAATGAGCATTAGGAGAGCTTTTTACATGCCTATCAATGATCAAACGTAAGTAGTCCTTCATTTAAAGGAAGTTTGTAGTGTTTACTTTGTAATCGCTGTATTCGTATTTGACATAATACAAAACAAGATGTTTACTCACTTCCTCGTAAATCCAATGGTCCCACAGTAAATATCCACGGTGAATGGGAACCTTTTGAAATTCCAAAAAGGCGCATATGCCTCTCCCTCATACAGAATGATTTTTCTGCAGCCGTTTGGCTGGCATGATGCGAAAAATAAACGTATTAATCCGCAAAATCAGCTGAATCCTTCGTCCTCATACACAACAGTACATTGTAGCGTGAAGAGGACGTCTTCTACCGTACACGTCACAGCGCCCTCCTCCTCAATGCAAGACCGAAGCTGGAAGTCACTCATTTTCATGGCGTGGAATTCAAAAAACTAAATAAAAATAGCAATCGCTTCCACACACATCCAAGCGGCCCATATCATTCAGGGGCATAAAATACTGCGTGTATTATGAAATAAACATGCTTTTTCGTGTCACAGGCACTTTAAGGGAGGACACATTGAAAAATAGAGTGTACTGTACATGTTCTTTACAATAATGTATAATTTGTGATTAAATTCTAATTCTAAGATGAATAAACATGGCATTTAAGTTGTATTATGGCAGTGTAAACTTTTTTTTGGGTCACCCTGTATATTTATATGAATATATATATATATATATATATTTTTTTTTTAATGGTGCCGTGGATTTATACTTGTACGTCAGTGAAGGTAACTGTCCAGTAAACAATTATTGATAAACATTGATAAACAATAGCCTGTTTAACTTTGGAGCTAATTATTTTTATTCATATTATTTTTTTTGCCTGTACTAAATACTTTTGCATTTACTTTTTCCATCTACAACTATCTTTAGCATTTTCTTGCAAACCATTAGGATGTCTGCGTTCTGGTGTCGCCTGAACACAGTTCTCGTGTCAGTGAAAGGCAAAAATAACATAGCTTCATCCTTTTTCATGGTCTCATAGTGTTTTATTGTATTTCCTATTGTGTGATTTCATGGTTTCAGGCCTGCACTGGAGAGAAAAGGGGCTGGCATAGAAAGTGAAACCATAAGCTATCACAGAGATGAGGAAAGGTGGCAGGAGGGTGGATAGACTCCCAGCTTGTCCAACAGTTCCTGGCCCGGCTCACTCTTTGTTTGACACCTCAGCCGAAAGCAGGGCTCTGTCAGCAATGTTCGCCGCTGGCTGACAAACAACATATCCTGTCTCTGTCGGCCCACCTCTCCCTCTTTCCGCCAACAGCGAAGGTGACAAACAAATGGGAGAGCAGAGGACACAGAGTGAACAAGCAAGAGAAAAAAACACCAGAGAGTAGTTTAATCAAGTTTACGTACAGTTAAAAAGCCTAAAGTAGGCCTTGCATCTTTGAAATATATTAATACATTATCCATATGCATACAAAAGCAATGCTCATTCGATTTTCATCTTACAAAAAGAGCAATGACAATTATACAAAAATCCACACAGATAACCTAAAATCCACATTTTATTGAAAGCAATGCACTAAAATTTCAAGAGGTGGAATGGCAAGAACTAGCTATACACTGAGGGAACATATACAGTACAACACACACACACACACACACACAAAAAAACTCTTTTATTGTTCTTTTTCCCTTTGTTTATTGTTTATCAATTGATGAGTTATGTATTTGTGTGCCCTGGAAAAGCCAACATTTATTCACTTAGATTGCATTATTTTGTTGCTGTTAAAGGCTTTTTTTGACCTCATTGTGTTGAGTGTATTGTGTTTCTTTCATTGTTATCATTCATCTTCCTTGCTCCTTACCCTCATGTGGGTTGCAGGGGTGCTGGAGTCTATCCAAGCTAACTACAGGCTGTAGGTGCAGTACACCCTGAATCAGTTGCCAGTCAATCGTAGGGCACAGGGCGACAAACAACCTTCCTGCATCAAACTCATACCTAAGCACAATTTGGAGTGTCCAATCAGTCTCCCATACATGGTTTTGGGATATGGGAAGAAACCGGGGTACTTAACACATCTCTGTTTTGGCAACACTACCACTGTCACAGTGACTCACACACATAGGTGGGTAGTAACGCGTTTCATTTACTCCATTACATTTACTTTTTGAGAACAATGTACTTCTATGAGTAGTTTTATTAAACCATACTTTTTACTTTTACTTGAGTAGATACTGTATGTGAGGAAGAAACACTTATCTTACTCCGCTACTTTGGGCTACTCTTAGCGATACATTTTTCCTCTTTATTCAACATATTAGATTTGACTTTTTTTTTGTTTTTTTTTTTTGCCATTGACGCCATCAGTTTGCCTGGTACACCAGACTCACCGCTGTTCCAGCTATTGAGTCTGGCCACCATTCATGCGGATACAATTTCCAGGGCGGAGCAAGCCACAGCAAACAGACAGCGGAGTGGACCAATCAGCGACGGGCAGACGTGACGTTAGTAAAATGACGAGGGAAGGACGAGGGACTTGCGCGCGGAAGTAAACATACGAAGAGAGCGGAGTTTATTCAACATGGCTAGCGCGAGACAGACTGTTGTCAATGACTCGTGTCGATGTGTTTTTGGTAATTTAAAACTGATTTTACCGTGGATTGGAAAATATTCTCGGCTCTCCCGTTCACCATCTGTGTTGTTGTGGAGATGACTTTCGACGCGCAAGAGTGACGTTGCTCGTTAAGAACACGTCACGCAAATAAACGAATCTGATTTGTTGATTGATTTTGTACCTGCTCGAGAGGCCGTTAATGGGCTGGTTCCCAGACTATACTATCAGTGTTTAAAAAATACAGGGAGAACAGTCTGGCAGAGCCAGGCAAGCCATCAGTAGCCTTACCAGTTTCACCAATGAGATTTGGCAGCAATAATCACATGACTACATTATACCAATCAGATTCAAGCTTGCCGCTTTATGATCATGCTTTTCAATCATTTGGCGTCTTAAAGCACCGTACAAATTAAATATTTGCTCTGCTCTCAAAATGACTCGAAAGCCCGAATTTTAACCTCTCTCCCAGTTTTTATTTGGCACCAAGTGACCACGGAATGATAGACATATGATCCTTTTAATTTCATAAAAGGAACTATGAAGGATCTATTCACAATTATTATTACTATTCAAACTAGGAACTATTTTCTCCAGCAGCGACGAATGATTTGTTGTTGATTTTTTAAATTTCATTGGCTTAATTTAGTTATGTAATTGGTTGGTTAGTTACAGTATAACAATAACAGCTCATATAGATAACTTTGTGATGAGAAAAAAATACCATTGGTTAAAAAAAAAAATAATAATAATCCAACATCGTAAGCAGTTACTCACAATGTCACTCATTCTCATTACTTGAGTTTTTTTTTTTTTTTTTTTAATCAACAAATACTTTTTTTTTTTTTACCTGTACTTGAGTAATATTATTTTGAAGTAATGCTATTCTTACTTGAGTAAAAATTTTGGCTAATCTATCCACCTCTTCTCACACATTACTGGAATGTGACCAGGCACTAGCTATCTTAAGACTTTTGTATTGGGCAGAAAAAAATACATTAATTTAGCATACATTAATATTGTTTTCTCTTTTAAGACCCAGCCCTAGTTTTGTTATTTATTTATATGACAAAGTGTCTATGGTTAGGATTATTTTTCCAGTGTTACCATAAAGTAGACACAAATGCTTGATTTCTTTTCAGCAGTGTAGGAACTGAGCTACGGCAAAGAGGTACACTACATATCTTATGGTTCATTACATTTGAACTCCCTATCGACTTCACAGATTTCTGTAGTACTTTCTAAGTTTACTGAAGTTATTCTTTCCTTTCCACATATGACTTCAGCCTCATGCCTAACTCAGCACTGGAACATCTAGGTATTTCCAATACTTCTACCTCTGCTTTTTCCAGTTTATGGGAAAGATATGGGAAGTTAAATCATATTTAGGATGTAAGTGGTGGATCTTCTTTACAAAAGGTGAAATTTAGTTAGACATTAGTTAGACATTTTGAATAATCCTGTTGGACATAAGGCACAAACTTATTTCTCCACCAAATTTAAACATTGCGTTACAGAAATCCAAATTAGATTACAGGTAGATGAAACATTGGTAGTCACCCTTTTTCTTAACAAATTGCTTTTAAACACAAAAACATCAAGCTATACATTTTCTAAAACTAGCGTTATAGATATTTGTGTGCATGTCACTTTCCCCATGTGCATGAAATAGTATTAATGATGCTTTTTTTTTAATTTACAACCTGCCCCTAAAATAAATAAGTAAATAAATAGACAATAGTGCATATAGAGCAGGAAAAAAATAATCAAGCACATACAAGATGGAACAATCTAATGGAAACAGGAAAAGTGGTAGTAAATGAAGTAATTCAATGCGGACAGATTGTAATAGGATTTATTAAGTCACAGTACTCTATGTACAGTACTTGACCACATCAGCCAAGGTTCTTGGAAAAGCAGCCCATAGCTTGTAATTAAATCTGTGAGTTACAAACCAGTCAGGTGATTGTAAATAGGAGATCTTGTGCTATTTACGTGAATAGACATTTTGGAAACTGCAGTGGTCACATCGCGAATGGAATGTGCTGCATACTGTAAATTGAAGAACCAGAAAAGGATTTCCAAAAGTTATTTTTTTTCTCCTGGCTGTGGTACATAGAGCCAGCTCCATACCTTCACTAGTTTCTCCTCACCACAACAGAGTGAACAAAAAAAAAGTACAAATAAAAGTCCAGAAAAACACAGTACAAACCAAACTCAGGGGGAGAACAAAGGACTGTGTTTCAAAAAGCTAATTTGAGGCATACGGGAACACACAACGCATGAAAAAAGAATGAGAACAACGCAAAAAGAAAGGACAGCACACGAGGCGCTTAAATACAGACATGAAGTTATGAGACGGGGAACAGGTGGGTGAAACTAGAGGAAGCCGATTGGTAGATATACAAGTAGCAGGCCATAACAGGTAAAATCAATGGGCAGGGACAAGACACACTAGGGCAAAACTTCACAGAATGTAACTCAAAGCATGACGAGCAAACTATTCATGTATTGGATGTCTCATTTTTGCAGACGATGTGGTTCTGAGGGATTCATCAAGCCGTAAATTCTAACCTGTGGAGAAGTTCACAGCAAAGTGTGGAATGAAAATCAGCACCTCCAAATCTGAGAGAATGGTCTTCAGTCCGTATATAGGAGATGTCTCACAAGAGGGATGAGATCCTGCACTAAGTGAGGAGTTCAAGGATCTCCGGTCTTGTTGACAAGTCAGGAAAGAATGGGTGGTTGTAAAGAAAGGTAGATTGGTGCAGCATCTGCAGTGATGTGGACACTGTATCCATCATTCAAGGTGAAGAAAAAGCTAATGTGAAAGGTAAACCTTACCGGTAGGAATACATTCCTACCATCACCCTTGTTCGCAAGCTGTCATGATAAGCGGACTTTAAAGCCCCCCCCCCCCGGTCGCCGAAAAGTGTCATTGCATGTAACTGACTTTCCCATATATGATTTTGAAATGAAAAAACTTCCTGTAAAATATAGTTTATATAAGTTGTAAAGCAATAAAAAAAATAAAAAAAAATGAAATAAACGAAGACATTTTTATAAAGGGTCAAAATTATTTTTTAAAGAGATCATGTGACTAATGTAATGATATGAGTAAGTCGTATCTGCATTTTCGATTAGTAATGTCTGCTCGTCACAGCACACGGAAGTCAGAGATATGCAGCGAGCTCGAGACAGCTGATAAAAAGCCCTCAATTGCTTTGCTTAGCCAAAACCACCTGAGGAACGAAGAGGCAAGATGTATATACGTAATTTTTTCAAACCTAAACTTTCAAAAGCGAAAGAAACTACTGAGCAAGAATCAAGGATTGAAAATGTGGACCATGAAAAGCCAGAGAGCACCGCCAAAATGATGAGCCGAGTTTCAATTTGTCCCACTAAAGACAAATTTCACACCCTTATAATATTTTGCTCCCAAAGTTGTTGAATCAGTTGGATTCTCAATCATATCCACAGGTGCTAAAAAAACAAGTAACATTGTAAACATACATGTTCCACATGCACGAATATGTCATAAATTAATGCTTAACTACACGGCGAAAAGGTAAACAGTGAGAGAGCGGCGTGCAGTTGTTGTGTGCAGCTAACATGGAAGAATGTGTCTGAGGAGAACTTTTCTACATGTATGTCAATGATCAAACCTAAGTAAATATTCCATTATTTATAGAAAGTTTGTAGGGTTTACTTTGTAACCGCTGTTTTCGCGGCCATTTTTAACACAAAGTTGCAATTTCTGATGGTGTGCAAAGTTTGACAGAACACCTGTTAACGCCAGCGGGCGTACCATATTCACTGGAAGACGATCTTGGCAAAAAGTACAGCTGTCCTACGCAGCCTGATTTAGAATTCCCCTCTAAAATGATGGGAAAAAGAAAACGCTTATTTTGAACTTATTATGATAATTATTCTTGGAAGTTAATTTTACTGCTGAAACTGTGTTTTGGGTTCATCAATATGTTGTGCCCCCCCCTGCCCCAAAAGTCAAACTCCACCTATGGCTGTCATTGGTGACCAAAAGAATAAGATCCAAGATAAAAGCAGGAGGGAATAAATAGCTACAAAACTGATATTCATCAACCTTCATAAAATGGATAATAGCTTGCATGTCTCAAAATGACTTAAACTGACTGTTTTGTGAAAAATCGTGTGAGGCCCTGCCCTGGTTCTTTCTCTTGTGTGCACTTTCCTACTGCTATCTACTGTAATTCTTTTCTCAGAGTGGGCATCCTGCCATTACTTCAGAACCAGTGTGGTGGAACATTAGGTGACATCTGCATTTATTCTATGTGTTGCAGTGGCTACTAATTGCTGGTCTCTCAGATAAACGGAGTGTTGCTTTATCTCTCTCTGGCCACACCATGCTCCAATGGATATTCCAGCACCCCCCCCCCCCCACACACACACACACACAATTGTCTATATCTAAAGCAACCAGTGTCGTATGCTCCAATTAAACCATTACAATAAGGAAGCAAGGAGACAGGAAGCAGAAGGCCAGAAAAAAACAAGGAGGAGGAAGCATCAGTGCATCCAGGGAGCAAAGGATGAGCTCGAGAAGATAACTTGGAAATGATGCATTGTTTTGGCATGTAGGAGAGACAAAAGAAATTAAAAGCTTGACATTTCTGGCTATTGCACACGACAGATCTACCCACAACTCCAGAGAAAAAGTGAGTTAGAGCGGGAGGGAGGGACCGAAAGGAAGAAATGAAAAAGAGAAGGGATGTTATAAACGTAGCGTCAGTGATTTACACTCTTCTCGTCTTTGTGTCTACAGAGCCAGGGGCAAAGCATATGGAAAGGCAGTAGGAAATAACGAGTCTTTGTTCTACAGAGACGTAGAGATCGTTACATTCTACTATTCATAGCCTACACTCCTGTCAAGCTTGACCTACCAGAAAAGAAACAAAGTGAACGTCCAATCTGACTGCTATTATTAGCCTTTGGTTACATTTTAGACACACAAATGTGGGCACAAACAAGAGGATATAAATGTTTAGGTCTACATTTATGACGCACGTGCAACACACAATCATCCATGAGTGGATGATTGATCCATTGCTGCAGGCACTATAGTGAGGCACAATTAACAATTATATGTGAGTGAAAAACGGGTGACTTTGTTTACTGATGTCAGCCAGTTCTCCTGGGCGGTTTTTACACGCATCCAAAAACGGTTGCTTCGGTCCAAATTTGCCATGCTTACGCTTTTTCTCCATACAAGGCGTGCACAATGGCAGTACACACACATGCTGTTTAGTTTACGTACTACTACTAGGCTGCTACAAATATAGCATTCTATTTCACCTACAGTGTGTGTTGGAGTTTTTTTTATCGGAAATAAAAGTGCCCGTATATTTTAATGCGAATCCCTTACAGCTAGACGACGCCATGACACACAAACACATTTGAAAACTAAAAGGTCCAGTAAGCCTTGGTTTAACACCCACCTTTCACAACACTCAAATTGCAACCTTTCGCCACATTTCAGGCTTCAAACATAAAGATATAAAATTTTAATTTTTTGTCAAGAATCAACAACAAATGGGACACAATCGTGAAGTGGAACAAAATTTATTGGATAATTTAAACTTTTTTAACAAATAAAAAACTGAAAAGTGGGGTGTCCAATATTATTCGGCCCCCTTGCGTTAATACTTTGTAGCGCCACCTTTTGCTCCAATTACAGCTGCAAGTCGCTTGGGGTATGTTTCTATCAGTTTTGCACATCGAGAGACTGACATTCTTGCCCATTCTTCCTTGCAAAACAGCTCGAGCTCAGTGAGGTTGGATGGAGAGTGTTTGTGAACAGCAGTCTTCAGCTCTTTCCACAGATTCTCGATTGGATTCAGGTCTGGACTTTGACTTGGCCATTCTAACACCTGGATACGTTTATTTTTTAACCATTCCATTGTATATTTGGCTTTATGTTTTGGATCATTGTCCTGTTAGAAGATAAATCTCCGTCCCAGTCTCAGGTCTTGTGCAGATACCAACAGGTTTTCTTCCAGAATGTTCCTGTATTTGGCTGCATTCATCTTCCCGTCAATTTTAACCATCTTCCCTGTCCCTGCTGAAGAAAAGCAGGCCCAAACCATGATGCTGCCACCACCATGTTTGACAGTGGGGATGGTGTGTTCAGGGTGATGAGCTGTGTTGCTTTTACGCCAAACATATCGTTTTGCATTGTGGCCAAAAAGTTCAATTTTGGTTTCATCTGACCAGAGCACCTTCTTCGACATGTTTGGTGTGTCTCCCAGGTGGCTTGTGGCAAACTTTAAATGAGACTTTTTATGGATATCTTTGAGAAATGGCTTTCTTCTTGCCACTATTCCATAAAGGCCAGATTTGTGCAGTGTACGACTGATTGTTGTCCTATGGACAGACTCTGCCACCTCAGCTGTAGATCTCTGCAGTTCATACAGAGTGATCATGGGCCTCTTGGCTGCATCTATGATCAGTTTTCTCCTTGTTTGAGAAGAACGTTTGGAAGGACGGCCGGGTCTTGGTAGATTTGCAGTGGACTGATGCTCCTTCCATTTCAATATGATGGCTTGCACAGTGCTCCTTGAGATGTTTAAAGCTTGGGAAATCTTTTTGTATCCAAATCCGGCTTTAAACTTCTCCACAACAGTATCTCAGAGCTGCCTGGTGTGTTCCTTGGTTTTCATAATGCTCTCTGGACTTTAAACAGAACCCTGAGACTATCACAGAGCAGGTAAATTTATACGGAGACTTGATTACACACAGGTGGATTCTATTTATCATCATCGGTCATTTAGGACAACATCGGATCATTCAGAGATCCTCACTGAACTTCTGGAGTGAGTTTGCTGCACTGAAAGTAAAGGGGCCGAATAATATTGCACGCCCCACTTTTCAGTTTTTTATTTGTTAAAAAAGTTTAAATTATCCAATAAATGTTGTTCCACTTCACGACTGTGTCCCACTTGTTGTTGATTCTTGACAAAAAAAATTAAATTTCATATCTTTATGTTTGAAGCCTGAAATGTGGCGAAAGGTTGCAAGATTCAAGGGGGCCGAATACTTTTGCAAGGCACTGTGTATATGTATATACTGTATATGTATATATATATATAATATGTGTATATTATATTATTATATATATATATTAGGGCTGTCAAACGATTAAAATTTTTAATCGAGTTAATTACAGCTTAAAAATTAATGAATCGGAATTATTTGCGATTAATCGCAATTCAAACCATCTATAAAATATGCCATATTTTTCTGTAAATTATATATATATTCTGCAAAATAAATTGTTTTCAAATGGAAAGATAAGACACAAGATGGATATATACAGTGGGGAGAACAAGTATCAAATACTTGGGGAGAACAAGTATTTGATACACTGCCAATGGGAAAACCCATTGGCAGTGTATCAAATACTTGTTCTCCCCACTGTACATTCATCATACGGTACATAAGGACTGTTGTGGGCATTTCACTCTACTGTCATTTAAATCTGTCTATGCTGTCCTCACTCCGAAGCGTCGACTTTTTCCAAAGCTAGACAGCTTTTGACGACGCCTTAATAATCAGACTTCTCCCTTTTTCATCTGATTTATTAATTAAATAGCCTCAAACCATTGTCCTCTTTAGACCGTCGTAAAACTACAACAAAAAAAAGTACACAAGCATTGCATTAGCAACAACGTTAGCTTAGCACGCTATACAGGTTCACTAAACATAAACAAAAAGCGTCTCATACAAAAAATAGAACATTTCGCTTACTAACATAATATGTACATTCTTTAAAACAACCATACTTACGGACAAATCTTGTCCAAGGATCATATAAGCACAACGTTACAACGTAGGCGTCAGCCCGAGACGTCGTGCAGCCATATTGAACTGGCAAGAAAAAAAATAAACCATGTCGCAAAGCGACCACAAGAGTTCGCTGTTAGACAGCACAAAAAGCCTGCAGTAAAACTTACCAAAAGGCAGAATACTGTCTGAGCGGGACATGTGCGTTAATTGCGTTAAATATTTTAACGTGATTAATTAAAAAAATTAATTACCGAGCGTTAACGCAATAATTTTGACAGCCTTAATATATATATATATATATATATATATATATATATATATATATATATATATATATATATATATATATATATATATATATATATATATTAAGGCTGTATATATATATATATATATATATATATATATATATATATATATATATATATATATATATATATATATATATATATATATTAAGGCTGTATATATATATATATATATATATATATATATATATATATATATATATATATATATATATATATATATATATATATATATATATATATATATACTTGGTGATGAAAATCTGTACTGAACAGGAAAACAGTCCATTATTTTTAATTAATTGTACCCACCTGAATGTCACGAACTGTATGTAAATAAAAAGTTGCCTGAGAGTTTAAGATGACGCTTGCTATGCTAAATGCTAATTCTAGTGAAAACACAAATGTTATGCTAATGCTCCGAGCCACCTAGCATCGCGTTCGAACGGCGTCACAACCCGCTTCTCTCCTGTTCTGCTCCCCCCGTGACTCTCAGACATCTGTCGTCATTCAACCAAATTGTAGTAACGCACCCCTTCACATCTTCAGTAACAGTAACGGCGTTGCAAAGATGGGAAAAATAATCAATTCCATTACTCACTACTGACAAAAATACCGCTGTTAGTAACGCTGTTATACCCTTACCCCGTAATTAACAACACTGCTGGCCACTATTAAAAACTATCATAATCATCGTCATTTTCGACCTCGACTTTAATTTATTGTAGCTGTTTTTGTAAAGAAAAATTTGCTTTTGTGCAATGTTAATGCCTCCTCTGCCAACAGTTAACTTTTCCGTTCCAATACAGTGTCTTATCCAGCGTGACCTGGTCGCAAGCAAGGTGTCAGGTGGTGACAATGTTATAAATGGAGAAAAAAAACGAACTTTTGCAACATATACTGTACATATATTCCATCCCCGAAGTCAAATACGCTATTGTTTCATTATCTTTTATGTATTGATTTATTTTTAACAAGAAAATAAGAATCTACCAAAACACACATTTTTTCCCCTCCAACTCCAGTGGGTGCTGCAGCATTCTCAGCACCCCACTTCGCGCGCCACTGCATTTCACAATTTTTACATTTGCCATCGATATCCCAACTGAAACGTATGGTCCGATTTACTATATTTACCCAGTAAACACAAATACTTTAACTTTGTTATAGCTAGTGCTCTGTATTTTTTTTTATATATACAGTGTATCACTGGTGTATAACAGAGTAGAGGAAATGGAATGGCGAGGAGATAAGAAGTTGTTGCAGTGACTAAAGGGAAATAATTTCACTTTGGCGGTCTGTTTTTGTCTGGAGGAAGGTGAAGATTCAGCGGCCACCTCAGGGCCTCTTCTAGTGTGTATGTAGAAGGAAGGAGGGCTTAAGGTTAGAGGGTAAGATAAGATAACACTGACAACGGAGGGTGGAGTCTTTTAATTGTGTTTATCTAGAAGTTTGGGGCTGTTGTGAGGTTGGGTGTGCGTACGTGTATGCGTGTGCTCGCGCATGTGTGAGTGTGTGCACACGTGCACATGCTAGAGGGGAAGCATCTCTGTGGGTCAACATGGCCTGGGAGTCCTCTCAGCTCAGTTTGACACAAGGGAGACGGATCATCAAGGCGTTGGTGGAGGATAACACACTCACACAGGACGTTTAGTGGCGTTTGTTTGCATCCTGTCCCCTGCTCCTTCAATACCCCATGTCAGATGGAAAGACGGACGAGATTCACCCCTAACTAAACTCCAAATAACCCCCTTGTCCATTTTAACTCCACAGATACTCCCACCCATCAATACATCCAGGCTAAATAAAATTGCTGATGGGACTGACAGACTAAATCACAGTCCCTGGTCCATTTAATAGCATAAACAGACATCAATTGGACAGAATGGTTAATTACGACTTCAATCATTCATGACATGTGTATAGCCAGTCTCATTGTTAGCAGCTTAAAGTAACCACCTACCAGAATGAGGGTGGCCAGGTAGAATAGATTCCTCTAATGGAGCTCATACGTTACCTAGAAGCTGTTTGGATGTCACCACCCTGAGGCACTGATGAATGATAATGCTGCCTGTTGCCTCAGTTAAGTGTTCCTGTCATATCGCATATCAAGTGTTGGTTTTGATGCTGTGGAAGTGCCATTTAGACAGTTAACCTCCTGGAAACAGATGTGATCTCTCATGGGTCCAAAAGAATAATTAAATATAAATAATTAAATAAAATTAGGGAGATAACCACCATATGAAATACAATAAAATAAAAAAAAACAAATAATTAACTGAGAATGGGCACTTTTCCACAATAGTGTACATGTACTGTCAAGTTTTAACTGCCAGTTGCAAAAGCAATGGAACAAGACTGATTGCATTCCAAGACTGAACACATACATATATACGAACCTTTAAGTGTACAAGCAACCCAAAAAAATAGATCCAAAGTCCCTGACACTCATGAAAATGTCTCACACTGATACATCCTTACAGTTTGTTGCGACACTTGAGGGCAATTTGCAAAAAGTGTTGTTCCAGTAGAGCAATGAGGTGATGACACTCTGATGATGAAAATATTGAAGAATTTTCTTTCTGGCAGTGCTCAAAGGCTAATTGTTGATGATCCTCATCAATCAATAGCTAGTGTAAGTGTTTGTGGATCATTGAAAAAAAAAAATTGGTCAATTTTCTTTGGAAAAATGAATGGCAGATGAAGCCAAATGTGTTACATGTAGGGTAGTGCATGGAAGTCATTCGCATATGGCAGAAACATAAGATACTGCAATGCAGTACAAGCCAAAATAAGCGAAGGACCACAACCTATTGTCCTTATTGTCTTTTGGCCTTGAGAAAATGTAATGAAAGTGTATTTTTTGCATTGATTTTTGACAACAAGTCAAAGATAATAATCAAACTGGCCTTTCATTTGTATTTACCATTAATAGTATTGGAATTAATAATGTGACATTACTTTTCACTGCCCTCAAATATTTGCAAAATTCAAAATTGCTTCAATTAGTAACTCCCTAATATCCAAATACAACTGAAACACCCAAATCTAGTACAATACTATGTTTAACTAGCAAAGAGTCCATGTCTGCTCAATGTTGCAGTCGGAATGTACATCACTGAAATGAGTTCATAAATTGTAATGCATGATACATTTATCCTGCAACCACACTCCACAGTGAGACAAAGAGCACATAGTTGCTGTCAGACTCTTGGAAGAAGTTAAAAACACTGTCCAGACTTTCTTATTCCAATGTTAACATTTATCCTCAAGAGACCTGACTTTCCATACTCTAATTTACTCACCAGATTCAGTCTTATTTTGCTATTGATTTTGTCCACCAGCACCTCTTAATAAATTTTTTTCATGATACAGTACACAGAGAATCGTTTCCATAATTAATGATTATACGTGAACACAACCTCAAAAAATGCCGGGCTGTTTTCAGTTGATAAATTAAAAGGTACACTCGACCTTTTATATGCATTAAAAAAAAAAAAAAAAAAAAAAAAAAAAAAAAAAAAAAAAAAAAACACAAGTGTGAATGAGTCAGCTTTCCCTCACTATATTTTCTCACCGTGGATTAAAGCCTTAGACTTGTGGCCTTAAAATAATCACATTTTTCACACCAGAAGAATGAAGGCGTGTTGGTCACATATTCCTAACTCCTAACAAGTTTGAACATCTCTGCAGCTTCCAGTCAAGCTCCTTTACCTTAAAGAGTGACTAAATAACATAATCAGACCTCTGCATCCACCTGAGCCATTATTTTATGCCTGTATGAAACTCAGTGGGTCATATTTACTTTAGCTCCACATTACAATGTTGGATTCAAACACAAAGTGAAATAACTACGATCTCCTTTGGAGTAGTCATGCTCTTGCATTTTTACATTAGGTAGCAGAAATGTCATACTGTAAATGTTAAGGGTACTGTGTCTACAATGCATATATAAGCACAAAAAAATAACCAAACATGTCACAATGTATACAGTACACACGTATGCATGCATGCATGCATGCATGCACACACAAAAACAATATTTTAATAGTTTAGAGTAATTTGAGGACCACTGATTTAAAGAGGTGTATTTATGTGTATGTATAAAAAATAGCCCAGAGTAGTGGTTCTCAAAGTGTTGTATGGTGCAGGCCACAAACGTGCTCAATATAGTATATATCGTAATTTTCAAACTATAGACAAGTTTCCTGAGTGAAATATGGGCGGCGTCATTTTGGAAAATGTCTGCTCCAAACTTCCGGTTTAGAAAGAACAACATGAATTGCGGTTGAAGTAAGCAGTGTGTTGACAAAGTTAAAACTTCAAAATCAAGCCAGAAGAACCCACTGAATCTCCAAAAATAGATTCAGCATGCCGTAGATGAGACGTAGATGAGATTGTATGATTGTTCTTATCACTTCGTTGATCATTCGTAGACAAAATTATAACAACCTATCAGCCTGTGTTAACGTGAGGTATAGATTGATACGCTTGCCACATGAATGACCAAAATGAGGTGAAATTACAAATTATATTAAATTTGCCAAATGCAAAAGGGCTGACATGGATTTTGTTGGTATAAGGAAATCCTACAAGGTATGTACGTATAAACAAAAATTGAATGTCATTCTTTTTTATTGCAGATATTGATCGCAATAAAACATTTGGACAACATTATTCCATTTCTTGTTTTATTTAAAATGTTTGGTGCATGTGCAAAACAAGCCAATAAATCACAATAAATAAAATTATTAGAAAAATTGCATACAAGAATGTGGTATCAGACAGCAGAGCTCAGAAGCTTTGCCAAACTTTCACCCGACATTATGGCCTCCAGCCGGGCTTTCTATCGCTCTTCTAGGTAATTCCAGCTCCAATCGCGCATCTTAAAATTGTTGCAGTTAAAAAGCTCGTAGTTGGATCTCGGGATCGAGCTGAGCCAGCCCCAGCCTCTCCCCGCCCCCGGGTAGAACGATGTAGTGTTGATATATATCCATCAAGGTACAGTAAGTGTTGCTGCGAGGCACATCAACTTATCTTTTTAATTATTAATTTAATTAATAATTTTAGATTTAGTATTTTTTGTACACTGGACACATGAAAATGCAGGGGTAGGAAGAACATACTTTCCATAACACAATGGCAACATGGCTACAAAAACGCCCGGTCTTTGTTGTGGCACAAGCTTGGTTCCACATCTGCCTACATGAACATGTTGTCCTCCCCTGTCATGATGATGGCAGATGGATGCGGTATTTCCAAATTGTCTATAAGCCGTTACTTTTTTCTTTCCATTTGAACCCATACAGCGTTTCTAACTAAGTGGCTTATTACTGGATATTTTGGACAAATGATCTTCATGTTTTCTCCGTAAAAAATTAATAATATTAATAATTTTGTTTGACAGCCCGGTGCGAAACAATGACGGTGCCACTTGGGTTCATTCCAAGTCTCTACCAACTACCGTGACTATTCCAATATGAGAAGTCGCCAACATACGGTACTTGAGTTCTCGTGTCCTCTGACGCAAATGCATACTTAGTTTCGTGTTGGCATTCCAAAAACTCAGTTTGTGAGAAGCGGATGTCAAATACCAGCTTTTTTTTCAAGAGAAGACAATCATTGTTACTACAGAAGAACCATTTAAGTCGAATCATGAATTGTTAGACATCATGGCTGCATGGATGATTAGACATCTCAGTTGCTGAGTCTCCCTTAATAAATATCTCATTTTTAGACATATACTATAAATGGATTCTTTCTTAAATTTTGTGAAATTTGGGCTGTACTGCTGATAATAAGGTGTGCTCGCTAGTGCAGGAATTATGGTACTATTTTATGTGGCGCATGAAGGTCAAGTCATCAAGACTGTCATGTCGTATCACACATAACATCAGATATATGTTCAAATTATATATCACCCTTACAGTATCCTGAATAACATTTGAAGTCCTGAGAAAGCCACGATGACTTTCATGATAGACCCTTTAACTGCAAACAAACATACAGTAAACCATGCTGCACAGGACGATGATCTTGCCCATTCGCATGCCTTGATACAAAAGTATACATATATATTATACATTACATGTTTTAAGACACTCATCTCCTGACGCAACAGCGGGGAGGTAATTATTTCAACATTGTGCTGTGAACAAGGTTTCAACATGTGTGTTCACACCATGGGAACACCACTTTGAAGTTGCAAATCTGTTCAGTACTCAGCAACAGACCAATTTCTGCTAATAATTATTTGGCTTTTAGTCATATATCGGCAAGCATAGAAAAAGGTTTAGCACGCACCCTTGCAAGTACATCTTTGGACATCTTTTTGCCAGTTGTGGTCTGTTATTGTGATGACGAGACTATTATTTGGTGTGTGTTGGGGAGGGGGTCACAACAATATGATAATTGGAACTTTTAATCTTTGGGGATTCTGAGTAGGTTTGCCTAAAGCTGCTGTAAAAAAAACGCTCATGTTTTTTTGTAATACAGACTTTTGCAAAGGCCAGTACCCCCCAATACACAAAAGTATCTGAACCGTATGGAATGTCTCACATTTCTGCATAAAATCACCAGGAAACGTTATCTGATCTTTGTCAAAATCACACAGTTGTAAAAACAGTGTCTGCTTTAACTAAAACCACTCAAACATTTATAGGTTTTCATATTTTAATAAGGATAGCATGCAAACAATGGCAGAAGGGGGAAAATAAATAAGTGAACCCTCTGCGTAAGGAGACCCAAAGAGCAATGAAACCAATTTTACCAAAAAATTTAAATCAGGTGTGCGCCCAATCACTGATGTGTGGTTTAAACCTGCCCTGTCCACTATAAAACACACACCTGGTAAGAATTGTCTTGATGAGAAGCATTGTCTGATGTGCATCATGTCTCGGGCAAAAGAGCTGTCTGAAGACCTGTGATCAAGGATTATTGATTTGTATTAAGCTGGGAAAGGATACAAAACCATCTCTAAAAGTCTGGATATTCATCAATCAACAGTGAAAGAAGTTGTTTACAAATATAAAGAGTTTGGCACTGTTGCTTCTCTCCCAAGGAGTGGCCGTCCACCAAAGATAACGCCAAGAGTTCAGCGGAGAATACTCAGAGGTGAAAAAAAAAAACTTAGAGTGTCTGCTAAAGACTTACAGAAATCACTGGCACAGTCCAATATCTCTGTACACACATAAACTATATGTAAAACTATGGCCAAGAATGGTGTTCATGGGAGGACTCCACAGGTGAAGATGTCTAAAATAAACATTGTTGCTCATTTGATGTTCGCAAAAAGGCACTTGGACACTCCACAGAACTTTTGGCAAAATATTTTGTGAACTTATGACACTAAAGTTGAATTTTTGGGGGGTAATACCCAATGTCATATGTGGAGGAAAAATGGAACAGCTCACCAACATTAACACCTCATCCCCACCGTGAAGCATGGTGGAGAGAGCAACATGATTTGGGGCTGTTTTGCTGCTCTAGGGCCTTGACAACTTGCAGTTATTAATGGAAGAATGAATTCATAAGTTTATCAGGATGTTTTGCAGGAAAACCTGAGGCCGTCCGTCAGACATTTGAAGTTAAAAAGAGGATGGATGCTGCAATAAGACAATTATCCAAAAAACAGAAGTAAATCAACTTCAGAAGGGTTTCAGAAGAACAAAATACAGGTTCTGGAGTGGCCAAGTCAAATACCAGACTTGAACCCCATTGAGATTCTGTGGCATGACCTAAAGACAGCGATTCATGCCAGACATTCCAGGAATTTGACAGAACTACAGCAGTTTTGTAGAGAAGAATGGGCCAAGTTTAGTCCTGATCGATGTGCCAAACTGATGTGCAACTACAGGAAGCATCTGGTTGAAGTTATTGCTGCCAAAGGGAGGGGGCTACAAAATATTAAATGTGATGGTTCACTTACTTAGTTTTATTCCCTTTACTGTCATTATTTGCATACAATCCTCATTAAAATATGAAAACTAATAAATGTTTGGGTGGTTTTAGTTAAATCAGACACTGTTTCTTCATCTGTGTGATTTTGACAAAGATCAGATCACATTTGATGGTGATTTTATGCAGAAATGTGAGAAATTCCAAAAGGTTCAGATACTTTTTCATACCGCTGTATGTCTGTACAGTATTAGCAATCTATAAGTGTCTCTTTCTAAGCTTCTTTTCAGCCACTCACTTACTAATGTCCCTCTTATGTTTTGTTTCCCTCAGTGCTCCCTGCCTGTAATGAAATGGGCAACTCTTTAATTTGTCATCCTCTTATAAAGGAATATTGTTGCAGAATGAAAATGGCATTGTTTGACTGCAGGACAAGTGCACGAAAAACAACTCTTGGACTTGTAGAACCATGGAGTTTAATTGACTGGTAAATGGAGATAATAAAGTGCAGTACTTGCTGAAATTATCTGAGAAGTGTGACCATACCCGTTTTCCTGCCTCATTTTAGCTGCATATTTCATCAAATATCCATTACTGTTCAAGGCCTTAAACTCACTGAAGGATTGGACATTAGCTCATTCCACGCTTTACTGAGGGTATACCAAATATCCCAACCGGAGTTAATGTGAGAATCAATGCTACATCCTCGCACTCTATATTCATCCTTACAAAGGCTCAAACTCATCGATCACTGTACTCACCCTCATC
Source organism: Corythoichthys intestinalis (assembly GCF_030265065.1). Lineage (NCBI taxonomy): Eukaryota > Metazoa > Chordata > Actinopteri > Syngnathiformes > Syngnathidae > Corythoichthys > Corythoichthys intestinalis. The sequence continues at coordinate 20,192,155 of NC_080401.1, read as the reverse complement.
TCTGCATCAGTCTCCCAAAGCAAAGAGGCAAAAATATGAATTTTCCCCACAAATGGATCAGAGCGATTACTCTGTATGTGGACAACCAATCAATCCTGCAAGTTGTTTCTGCACCACTCGATAAAAAGGACCTGACAAAACCCACATAGGATCTGGCCACCAAAGACTGCCATGAGTGGAATGCAACTATCTCTCTTTGCATGTGTAGCCTCTGTAACTTCCAAGTGTATAATTTTCAATACATAAAATATGAGAATGTCTCATCAATGTATGACCCCAATCAATGTGCTGACAGTGAGTTATACTGCCATAGTGAAAATGTCTGATTGCATTTAGTCTTGTGGATGCTGAATCTTGTCACGTGAACTACAGTAAAATGTCTGAAACGTCATGAAACAACCAGTTGGTAGATACTGCAATTCTTTATTTATTTATGAAATTGTACATTCGACAAATTGTTTAGAGTTGTTTTTTTTATAACAAAATTTGTGTTAACTTTTCATATGCAAGTTATCAAGCAATAAGCCAAATGCTTGAACTATATTCACCATCTTAAACAAAGTACACTTGCAAAATCCAGAAAGATTAAAGACAGACAAAAAAAAACATCTGTATTGTATTTGCATCTGTACTTTTTGTTAATTTGGCCTGCGTATAAGAGCAAGGTTTGGACAATAATTTCTGGCCTGGCACGTGTGATTTCATCGACACAGCTAACATGGTGTTGATACACCTGTGCAAGGGCTTACTGACAGGTGCCCCAATAACTTTAAATGTATACCCCCATAAAAAATATAAAATAAATTGTTTTATACACTCTGTGCCCTCCAAGATGCTGATTTTTATAGGACATATGTATGACCAGGCCCGTCACGAGGCGTTTGTCATTGGTGGCGTTTACAATATACTCCATTCATGCAGGACATGTAAATAACCTGTCTGAGAAAGGTTTGCTATCGCCGAACAGCTGCAAAAAAATATGTGAACATTGTTCAAAAAATTAAAAAGTAAAGCGTCAATAGGGGGATTCAAACCCCGGGACCAAAAGCTATCAATTTTTATTACGTTGAAAGTGTTTACCACTCTGCCACAAGATCCTGCAAGAACTTGTATCATCAAAGTGTATTGCAAGTTACACAATCTAAAATGGTTTGAGACGTGTATTACATTTCACTTATGTGCTTTGTTGAATATTTCTTTTCTCCATAAAAAGGAGGTCGTTTAACAGCTCTATGCTTTGAGTTTAAGGGCACAAACCTTTTTGGGGACGGGTATAGCCCATGGTGACGGGTCTATATATGACAGATGGTTTACAACATCTATTTCACATCCCATCTAACCACTATAATTGTCATTGCATGTATTTACTCAACCATAAATAGCATGTTTGTTCCATTGAGTAACAAAGTTTGTAAAGCTGCATAATAAGCCTGCAGAAAGTCTATTTTTCATCCTGCATTCTGCTTGAACTGACAATGTTTTCCAGAGAAACAACCATCTGGCTCCCCAAAAGCCTTCAAACAAATCACTTGATGTCCCACTTCATTTTTTTTTTTTTTTATTCTTTTAAGACTGTGAAGCTGTAAGTTAACAAACCAAACTTCTCTGATCTTCTCGCTTCTACAGTGTCGCTTTATATTGTCCCCTGTGGCTCTGACCATATCCGGAGAACCTTTTCTCACATTATCAGCATGCCTGAATGGTCTGCAACATGTCAAGAAGGCCTATCCGTCTCCTCACCCACTCATCTGACAGCCTTGACAGTGTTTCCCCCTTCCTGCTCTAGAATGTGATCGATAGCTTTTTAGTCCCCCACACTACTGTCTACAGGTGAATATCATTAGTGGATGAAAAATGTCCCACCAAACCAGTGGGTCCTCTGCTATATCTATAAATAGTAAAAGATGTATTTCAACACATGTAGAAACAATTATGTACGTATACAATAGTCAATAAGTTATGATCATGATGGTTTAATTCTCAAATACTGTAGCATGATACACAACCACAACTCTGCCAGCGGATCACAGTTAAGCGCTTGATCTGCTCAATACTAAATAAAAGTAACATGTACTTTCAAGTACCATGATTTTATGCACATTTTGCAACTCAATAGCTCATCATAATGAGGACAGGAAATCAGAGAGACATACTGTATGAAGAAACCAGATTATGAGCAAACCTTCTGTGCCATTGAGTCTCTTGGAACAGAAGAATGTTTTTAGGACTCAACATTTATTTCAAACCACGGTCATATTCAGTTGGAATTTGCTTTCAACAGAAGTTTATGGTATGGCCTTCATTTGGATACTAAAGGTAGTGAGATTTGTGAGCGAGTACTTTATTATGATTTTCTGAAATGTTACCAATCACTGTATGGTAATTTGAATATGCACACAATGAAAACCATACGGTTGTATGGTTAGTATTCTTGCAGTTTTATTGTGATGTCATTGAGATTTCCTAGAACTGATAATTAAAGAAAATATGTCATTTAGTGAATTTTGTAAATTGAACTCTCAATATTTCCCTGTTAATCTAACTCTTACTCTATTTTATAGAGACTAACATTTATTCATTCATTTTCCAAGCTGCTTATCCTCAGGAGCGTCGCATGGCTGCTGGAGCCTGTCCCAGCTAACTAGGGACAGTCGGCAGGGTACACCTAGCATGGAACTCCAGACTCACCGCTGTTCCAGCAGTAGAGTCTGGCTACTGTTCCGCGGATCAAATTCCCAGGGCAGAGCAAACCACAGCAAACAGACAGCGGAGTGGACCAATCAGCGATGGGCAGACTTTACGTTGGTAAAGCGACAAGAAACTCTAGCGTGAGGACGTAAACATACGAGGAGAGTGGAGAACGGAGAAGTTTATTCAACATGGCTAGCGCGAGACAGACTGTTGGTTTTAGCGACTCAATATGTTTTTGGTCATTTAAAACTGAATTTACCGTGGATAAGAACACATTCTCGGCTCTCCCGTTCGCCATCCGTGTTGTTGTGGAGACGACTTCCGACGAGCAAGAGTGACGTTCCTCGTTAAAAACACGTCACGCAAATAAACGAATCTGATTGCATGAACAATTTTGCTTTTGCTCGAGAGGCCAATAAGGAGCTGGGTCTCAGACTGTATAGCTGGAACAGTGGTGAGTCTGGAGTTCCAGGATAGGGTACACCCTGAATTGGTTGCCAGCCAATCGCAGGGCACAAGGAGACGAGACAACCGTTCGCGCACACATTGTGGACAATTTTGAGCGTTCAATCAGCCTACCATGTGTGTTTTTGGTATGTGGGAGGAAACCAGCGCACCCGGAGAAAACCCATGCATGCAAACTCCACACAAGAAGGCCAGAGCCTGGCATTGAACCCTTGATCTCTGAACTCTGAGGCGGAAACCACTAGACCACCGTGCTGCCAAGAGACTGACATATCATACACAATAGAGCTAATTTATCAGATTCCAAAGTAGCTGTACCTTTTTTACTTCCATGAGCAAAATAATATGGTTTGGGTGTCCACTGGCATAGTGTTGTTAGTGACCCTACTTAGATGTGTTTTATCATTGATTTGCTAATATCCATGAAATCACCACTACAATGAGCAGGAAGAGGCAGGTGTGAAGACAGCCATCACATGGCACTTAGCAGATGTGGATTATGATCCAATGGAAAGAAATCCAAAACAATGAGAGACCCACCTATGTCTCAGCCTTAATTAACCATGCCAGCCGTTATGTTCTAATTGGATCAGCCATCTTGCCGTATCGCTTATGGGATTGAAGTCATTAACATTTTTATATTACATTGTAATTTCTTTGCCGTTTTATTTTATTTTATTTTTTTAGCCATCATATGCTGAACCACAAGGCAGTGAGGCTATTGAGCCATTGGTGGTTGGAAGGGACTAGGACATTTCTGCCTGTGAACTGTGCACCTGAAGAGCACTGCTGTACTAAGATCCCTTACAGTTTAGCCCGGGTCGACAGGGACCCACTTACCATGTGTAGTTTAGAGTAGGCAAGCTTTCAAGTTTGACCCCTCCCTCTAAAAAAATGATCTATTTCACGAAAAAAAGCAAAAACGTCTTTTCTCCTAAGGATTTTACTAAAGACTACATTCGTGTATTGGTGAACACTGCCTGTGGATCTTCTTAATGCATTAAATTTTACTCGTCCAAGAAACAAAACATGGTTAAATTGAACTGCTGAAAAATGACAGCTTACAAATTGTAAGCAGAAACTGCAGGAATCTGCCAGGAAACTACTGAGAGTTTCAAAATATGAGCCATAACCAATATATATATACACCAATATAATATATTTGCTCTCTTGTCTCAGGCAAAAATGCTGACACCGGCTTTGCGTGATTTAAAAGAATAATACCTTCTTCAGATGACAAACATAATCAAATGTAGAGACATTATGGAATTGTCATGGTTTGAGTTGAGTTATTCAAAGTTTATGCCCCAGTGTGTCTTGTTGTTTTGATTGGCCATTGATTTCACCTGTTTTGGCCTGCCCCTTGCGTATCCACCAATCTGTTTCCTTTCGTGTCGCCTCCCGGTGCCTCATTATCTCACTGTCCCTTGTCTGTGTATTTAAGATCACCATTTCTGTTCAGTCCTTGTTGCGCTATCGTCTATGTCAGCTAGGGTTGCCAGCAGTCCCGCGTTGTGCGGGACATCTCGGAATTTAGGAAGTTCTGATTGGTACCGACGGCAGTACCAAATTAAAATTCCAGGATGTTCCGAGCAATCTGAGACTGTTTCCAACCCTAATGTCAGTGTCTTTGCTTGCATCTGTGATTCCCGTACCCTGGTCCTGCCTTGTTTTTGATTTCCATAGTAAGTTGGTTTTATACCAGTCTTTTGTTTGGATCCCCTAGTACTTTGTTTGTACAGGTAGGCACGCCCCGGGTTAGGTTTCGAATTCCGTTCCTATGCTGGTGTTGTAATCCGAATTTCCGCATTAATCGGAAATAATTCTTCAAATACCCCCTACATTGTAAAATAACTATACAAAAGCATGTATTATACATCATACTAATAAAATAAAGTAAAAAATAAGATCGCAACTGGCGACAAAATGGCAGACGAGACACTGTTACGCGACTAAAAAAAAAAAAGAAAAAAAAAGAAAAGCTCTGTAGACAAAATGGCAGACGAGACTCATCGAGAGGAGTCATAAAGTCAAAATCAAACAAGTTATGTACCGTATTGGCCCGAATATAAGACGGCCCTGATTATAAGACGACCCCCTGTTTTTCAAGGCTCAAGTTTGAAAAAATACTTTTTGAACACCAAATTAATTTTTAAACAGAAAATAATCACAGTACTTCTGAAACAAATGATTATAAAAACATTTTTGAGAGGAAAAGCATGTTATTTTGCCTCATTCAAATCTTAATATCTGAACATTTAAAGATGTAAACTAAAATGCAATCACATTCGTAAATGAATGGCTTCCAGTTTTTGAAATGTCAATAAACCAATCTATTGTGATAAAACAACAAAATTGCAAGAACTGCATTAACTATCAAAGTGGTCTAACTAACTGTAGTCTTGAAACAAATCTGAGTAAGGAAAAACATTGCAATAAAATAATGCAAACTGGTTAAACTAGTAGCTGAGATCTGTCATGACAGAACATCGCTTCAATGATATCTGGCTCCATCTGGCATCGTGAATGGGGAGAGTAGCTGAGGTCTATCATAACAGAACATCGCTTCAATGATATCTGGCCTCATCTAGCGTCGTGAATGGGTATTATGTCAGACCACAAATATAAGACGCCCCCCTCTTTTTTAATCTTATTTCAATGCAAAAAACACTGTCATATATTCGGGCCAAGACGGTAAGTCGTATCCCCGGGACTACCTATACTTTCTACTTTGTCAATTCAATTAAAACATTTTTGCAACTATGTATGTCTTGCCTCCGTTATCCTGCATTTGGGTCCGCCTCCCTCAGTTCCTGGCCTGCCTACCCACAATTCCTGACAGGAATAAAATAGAATATAAACAAAATGCAACTCATACGTGCGGCATTTGAATATAAATGTGGCTTTAATAAAGTAATAACTAGGGCTGTCAAAATTATCGTGTTAACGAGCGGTAATTAATTTTTAAATTAATTCCGTTAAAATATTTTATGCAATTAACGCACAAATGCCCCGCTCAAACAGATTAAAATGACAGCACAGTGAAAGGTGTACTTGTTATGTTTTTCGGAGTTTTGCCGCCCTCTGCTGGCGCTTGGGTGCGACTGATTTTATAGGCTTCAGCACCCATGAGCATTGTGTAAGTAATTATTGACATCAACAATGGCGGGCTACTAGTTTATTTTTTGATTGAAAATTTTATAAATTTTATTAAAATGAAAACATGAAGAGGGGTTATAATATAGAATTTCTATAACTTGTGCTAACATTTATCTTTTAAGAACTACAAGTCTTTCTATCCATGGATCGCTTTAACAGAATGTTAATAATGGTAATGCCATCTTGTTGATTTATTGTTATAATAAAGAAATACAGTACTTATGTACCGTATGTTGAATGTATACATCCATCTTGTGTCTTATCTTTCCAGTCCAACAATAATTTACAGAAAAATATGGCATATTTTATAGATGGTTTGAATTGCGATTAATTGCGATTAATTAATTTTTAAGCTGTAATTAACTCGATTAAAAATTTTAATCATTTGACACCCCTAGTAATAACACTACTGATGCATGTCTGACATTTGTTTTTACAAAAAGTACAGTTCCTTGGTTTAAGATGATGGTCAGTTTTGATGGAGGCAATACAAGCTAAATTTACAGTATACTGTATATACTTCACAAATGCACTGTAGTCTTTTACTATCCTAACCTACAGTATGTTAATGCAATATTTAAGTTAGTTATAGTATGTTATTGCACAAAATCATAACACGGCCTTTATAATATTCGATAATATATGCTTAATGATAGCTTGGCTTGCTTTCCGGCATAATCCAAAACATGATCCCTGTTAAATTTCAAATTTTCTTTTTGTGACCCACAAAAATTAAAGATTTGCAACATGCACTTGAGTATGTCAAATTTTGAGTTTGTAAAAAAAGACATCTCTAGTCACACAGGACTAATGAAACAAATCATGGCATAGAGGGATGTTATTGGTCTAGAAAAATGAAATGTGCTGTGACTGAGGACTTGGCTCTAAAGTGACATTTATATTTTGACTTGCTAAAACCAGAGGCTTAACACCTTTTCCAAGTGGATATCAACCAAAAAGAAACGATAACCAGCTATAATATCCATGGTTGGAGCAGGCTCCCAAAGAAAGTCAACTCAGGCTTAAATTGCCGATCCTATCATGTTGTTATGCTTTTCAAATCCTAGCTATGAAACAGTGAAGACAAACTCCTGAGAACCTTTTTAAAGGGCATGGGTCTTGTGCGAGATTCTTTTTGATATGCAGTGATACCGACCTATCTTTACAAAAATTACAGATAGCTTGTCGCCGAGTTGACCTATGCCATCTAACACTCACACAGCTTGGTGTTTCACATGAAGTTACACATGATCAAATTCATAAGATAACATAAAGCATCAGTTACTTGGAAGAAAGCATTTGAAGAAGCAAAGCACGGTATGTTCCTTGTAATACTAGTGTTTTTGTTAAACCCTGAAAGGGATGTAAAATACCAAGATATAATGCTTTTTTTTTTTTAAACCATAGGACTGACAAGTAATTTTAAAAAGATTAAATACCTGTTTGAAATATTGCAGTTAGGCTTCCCGGTTTTTCTGCATTGCTACTTCATTATACAGCAAGAGAAAAGACTTTTCCAAAATGATGCATAATGCATAAGCACATTTCTCTAGGGTGGTAGCCAGTTTGTTTCTGTGCTCCAAGTCTAAAACACCAATCTGTAACACAGCAGTTTTGCCTTTCATCTTGATTGATTGATCCTTGTTTTTATCCACACCCGTCACATAATCACATTCCTGCTTGGTTAATTTAAAACGTAAATCTAGAACTCAGAATAAGCTCGATATGGCTTTGACTCCCTAACATATAGGGAGGCTATGATTTCAGCATTGTCTGGTGTTATCTCTCGCTGTGGGACACTCCCCAGGCCTTCTGATTCCAGCTATGAGGGTGATACATCAGACAAGCAGAGAGGAAAGGGAGTAATAATGATAGGAGGTTATAGGCTGGAGCAGCACTGGAGCTATCTGTCCGGTCCAGGCCCTAAACCTCTATGTTTGACTTGGCCAGCTGAGGAGAACATCACTATTATCAAGAGGTTTGCAACATGATATACGGTTGACCACTGTCACTATCATTCTTGCTTTTAATGCCGACTGTCAAATGTTCAAGCAAAAAATATGTAGTTTCACTGCAACGTTTCCAATGGAATTTAATGAATAAAGTAGTGTCGGGAAAGTTAATTTTCTACATGAACTAGTTCAAACTGCAGTTCACAAATTTTAAAATGAACTCTTCATTTCATAATTCAAACTTTTTAACTAAAGTTCATGGTTCAAAAAAATGAACTCATGTAGTTCTGTTCTTTCTTATCCCCAGTAGTTGCTGGAAGCTATTATTGACAGAATCGATGTATAACCACAGACAGCAATTTTTATTTTATCCACTTTAACACTGAAACTGTGTACGATTTATCTTCATATTCAATTTCAAATGCGGGTCAGTTCTGACCCGTTCGTAAAATGTGGCACTGTTCTGGTGTTCTGTCAGATTTTTCACCCCATCAGAAATTGCAACTTTGGGGTTCTGCGCATGTGCGTAACGTTACAAATGGCCGAAAATGCAGCAATTTCAAAGTTAGCACCAAAAATATTCTATAAAGAAAGGAATATGTACTTATGTTTGATCATGGACGCACACAAAGGAAAGTTCTCCTCACGCACATCCTACCATGTGGCTGTGCTGTGCTCTACTCAACTCCACACCGCTCTCTCACCGTTAACGTCTTCCCCGTGTCATTAAGCATTTACTGTATTATTCATGCTGCACATATATGTTTATGATGTAACTTGTTTATTTAGCACATTTTGGATAATATTGAGTCCAACTGAATGGGAAATAATGCTTTTTCTTTGCCATAAAAGCTTTGGGAGCAAAATCTGACAGAACACCGGGTTTCAAGAGCTGTCCTTGTTGCCGTCAGCTGAGAAAGGCAGCTTGGGTTGCCAGGTTGGATAGTTTTCCACTATTAAGGTTTGTTTTTAGCATATGACTTTAGCTGCATATTTGTCGAAAAGGCTCTAATTCTGAACCCATGAACGAGGTTTTGAACGGCGCTCACAACCACTAGAATGTGTGCATCCACAGTAACGATCATTAGACAGAAATACGATCTGTTCAAGTTCATCCAAAATATGAACGTGTTCATGAACAAGCTTTCATTAGACACGTTCACGCACAACAACGGAATATGGTATGGTGAAGCAGTAGGGAGCAGGGACTTTTACTTTTTCTATAACAAGATGCTATGAAAACGATTTGTGACCGATCACCTTCTCTCTTGGTTAAGTCAAAACATTTAATTTGTAAACGATGCCCGGGACATTCTGTATACAGGTCTAAAAAAAAGACTGTTTTAAGTCTGTTGAATAACTTTTGAATCAGAGTTGATTACCCTTGTGAAATCTTCAGCTGTATTTTGTATATGAAGGGATTGAAGAGCAGCTTCTAACAGATCACTCATTCAAGCTCTAATGCCTGATTGAAACTAGACGATTTCAACCCGATCCTAGCTCGGCAGGCATGTCATGGAGAATCATTGACTGTCGTGGGCAACATTTTGAAGTGGGACGGGGGTCACGATGCCTCATGTAGTGTGGCATATATACCAACTACCGAGCTGGCGTCTCGGACACCTCACGATCACATCACAGGAGGTTTGGCGTGTCAGAATTTCTGCTCATCATGCCGCATAGTGTGAAACGTCCTACACATTCCTACTATTAGTTGATGAATATTGACCAATCACGCAACTTTGTGACCGTCGTGTGCTGACTCTTGCGTGCGTTCTCTCTCGTTTTTCACTGGCAGTGTGTGAGTGTAACACCTACAGGTTCCCTGCAGACCAGGACACATAGTTGTGTCCCTCCAACTCACACAGACAAAATAAAAATTGAAGCTAATTTTCCCCTCTTGTATATGGCACATGACTCTTGCTATATGATACAAAGGGCTTCCTTGGCCATTATTGATAGCAAGTGCGTAGGTTTGGTCACAAAATTGGTAGGGATTAAATAATAGCATAAGTCGCATGTATACTTTTTGCTGGGGACGGGACATTAATAAGACCAAACAGATTGGGTGAACGGTGGTTACGAATATGAACCTAATTAATTGATAGGGATTCAATGCAAAATAAATCCGGACTGAGTTATACTAAGTTTCATATGCACTGGTTCAGGTGATACACCTTTCGATTCAAACCTTTTTTTTTTTTTTTTTCAAAAACTACTAAAGAAATAATTTGAAAACATCTAGTATAAATGTCTGGATTTTATTAGCAAATGTAAATTGCAATGTTTGAACATAACCTGAATTATACTAACATACACAAAATTAAAAAAAAAAAAAAAAAAAAACAACAGCAAAAAATACTTGTTAATAAGCTCTTAACAATCCAGGAATACAAAAGAAAAAAACATTTGTCTTAAGACCACTCATCGTTGTCTGTCCAAATAAATACATTAAATTTAACTTAAAAAACCTCTTAGGGAATAACAAAAAAATACATAATATAATAAAATGAAATGACAAATAAATAAAAATGGAGCCATCCTTTAGGTAAAACATAACTGCTTTTGTCCACAAGCACAGCCAAACTCAACATAAAACTAAAGCCTCTATAGGCTGCTTTAAGACCACATAAATGAAAAAACATGAAAATTGTAGAGAAGGGGGTAAACCTCAGTTCACTACATTTCTCACCGTTTAATTAACGTTAACAGTAGAAAAAACATACAGGAAGAAACCTCTCTAAGCAGCTTCCAGCTTGGTTTTGCAAGTTAGCAAATTCACACAGTTTAACTACAGTTATGCTAACTATTATGCAGGCCGAACTTTCAGTAGCAAAATTAGTGGTGTGTTCCCCACCTACACAACATTGACGACTTTTTACATTACATACAGTGGCTGCTGCTGGCCAGATTAACTTCTGTTATCCCTCCTCTTCCAATTGGGCGAAGAAGGCGGCATGTTCTCGATGTTTTATTTCTGTCGAGGCTGTGAGTGTGTGCGTGTGTGTGCGTGTGTTGGGGTTCAAGTCATCAGCCAATCAAACGGGGAAAAAAATTGAATGGGATGAATGTAATTCTGAACAGAATGAAAATAATTCACTCAATCCTCCGTCAATTCTATTCTTACAACATATGGGAAGACAATCAAAATTACCTACATAACTGAAGTCATTATGTAAGGCAAATAATGTTGCTTAAAAGTTGGTGGGGACAATTTCAGCATCCTGAAAAGTTGTTAGTGTTATGTCCCTACCATCCCTATGCAAACCTATGCCCTTGATGTATAGACAGCTGCTTGTCCTGCCCACCTGATGATGTCAGATGTCAGATTCAGATTCAGAATATTTATTGTCACTGTTGCAAAAAGCACAACAAAACTTTGTTTGGAGCATCCATACAACTAAGTTGGTAAGGTGCAAAACCCATATAATAAATACCCTTAAGTACCAAGTGTAAACACTGACACAGTATTAGACATAAGTACAAAAAAGATTTCACAGCAGCATAAAGTCATGTCAGTGCTAAAGTGCAGAGCAAAAATATACCTGATAAGAACAGTTATAAGTCAGTGCAAAACCAGATGAGTTAATCAAGTATAATCAAGTATACTGGTTGTCAACCAATAGGCAAGGTTAAGGCAGGAGGAAGTAGTGGGTAGTGACATATTGCAACAATGCAAACCAGTTCAGAGTTATTGTTGTTGGTGGATGTGAGTTATTGTCCGTAAAAGGGGGGGGGGGGGCAGAGAGGGGCAGAATTCAGTAGCCTCACAGCCTGTGGATACAGACTGTTGGCCAGTCTTGATGTTCTGGCCTGTATGGACCTGTACCTTCTCCCTGAGGGCAGCAGGTGGAAAAGGTGGTGAGCAGGATGGTGCTGGTCCTGCAGTATGTTGTGCACTCTTCTCAAACAGCGAGTGGAGTAGATGGTGCTGATCTCAGGGAGAGTCATTACAATGATTCTCCCGGCAGCTTTCACCACGCGCTGGAGCGCCTGCTGGTCAGCCTTGGTGCAGCTTGAAAACCACACTAGAAGTCCAGATGACAGTACACTGCTGATGGCACAGTTGTAAAAGTTCTCCATCAGAGGTCTGTGGATGTGAGTGCTCCTCAGCTTCCTCAAGTAGTAGAGGCGTTGTTGTGCATTACCCACCGCTGCGGAAATGTGATCCCCCCCAGGGCAGGTCCTCAGTCACCGTGACCCCCAAGAATTTAAAGCTTCTCACCCTCTCCACCACGTCGTTGCCGATAGAGAGAGGCTGATGGGTGATGTGACTCCCTTTACGGAAATCCACCACAATCTCCTTGGTCTTTTTGGTGTTTAGAGCCAAGTTGTTGTTGTGACACCATGACTCCAGATGTTGCACCTCTCTTCTGTAATCTGTTTCGTCGTTGTTGGAGATGAGTCCGAGCACTGTGGTGTCGTCAGCAAACTTGACGATGAGGTTGGATTCAGAGGAGGCGGAGCAGTCATGAGTGTACAGTGTGTAAAGCAGAGGGCTCAGAACACACCCCTGAGGGGCCCCGGTGTTGATGGTGAGAGTGGAGGAGGTGTTTTTGCCCACTCTGACACTCTGTGTGTGGTTGGTTAAAAAGTCCGCAGTCCAATTGCACAGGGCGGTGTTGAGGCCCAGTAGGTGGAGTTTGGACCGGAGTTTGAACGGCCGGATGGTGTTAAATGTCGGACAGTGCTCTTTGGGCAGTAGGTGATGATCAGGCAGGCTCAGGTCTTGTAGTGTGACAACTTGTCCGTTCCTAGAGACACCGTGAAATCATGAGACGAAAGTCAAGTAATCTGACACTGCGGTCGTCGTAAACGACCCCCCAAAAATCGTATAGTCTAGGGAAGGCATAAGTCACACCCTCACAGCAATGTGTCTCTTGCTTTGTTGCAATCATCATTTTACTAATTACCAAACATTATCAAGTCCTCAAAAAGTGCAAGTCTTTTTCTTGATCTGTTTCATAGTTGACTGTTTTGAAATGTGCCAGCAAAGATTTACAGGTAAGTGACACAACCAGTAGCGTGAAGTAAAATCTGTCGCCCTGCCTTTCTATTACAATAAATGTGTGTGTGATTTGCAATGTTCCAAGATTTCCAAAAACATACAGTGAAAGAGATCAGGAGCAGCATTCTATGCTGGTTATTTTGCTGAGTGGAAACAAAACCCAAGCTTCCTGCATGGAAGTTGAACACCTTAGTCACCAAATATGCTTAGATGCACGAGGTAGAACCTTTTCATTTGTTCAACTGTCTACCATATTTCCCTTTATTGTTAAAGCAGTAATTTGAAGTAAGGTTGGCCAACCATGTTTTTGAATAATACCAATGGCTAAACAGTTATAAGCATATTTTCGTTATTTTTTTTAACGCAACCCTTCCAGATTCTTTGTTTAACCCATAGCAACACCCTTGACAACGAAAATGGTTTTCTTCGGCAATCTTCGGAAATCTTCGGAAATTACGTCACACCGGGAAGTGCGAGGGAAGTGCGCCATAGAACAATATTGTTTGTTGCATTGCTTCCCGGTAAGATGCCACGGCAGTGTGTGGCGATGTTTTGTTCTCACTCAAACGAAAAGTTGTATGAGTGGCCAAAGGATAGCAGGGCACGTAAATGGACATCTTTTGTTCACACTAAGCGAATGAATTTCACGCCATCATCAAGTAGTGTTCTCTGCTGCAAACACTTCGAAGATGCCTGCTTCCTTAACCGGTCTGCTTATGATCAAGGATTTGCCAAAAAGCAAGTCTGATTTTTGGATAGATGACTGATGACTTTGTCAAAGCAGAGCTGGCAACTGTTGTGGAATGAACAGTATAAGCTAGCGACGTTAGCCAAAAGTTAACTCGTGGCAATCCCCGATCATAGTTGTTGTTGCGTTCGCTAGGTTAAGCGTGTTTAAATTGTGCGTCATCTACGATCTTGTCCAAAAGGGTTAATTCACTGTCAATCGGGAAACGGGTGTGGATGTGCATATGAACGGGTCGGCGTCGCGGTAATTCACGGTTATGTTGCAGTAATAGAAACACACCGCCGGTGAGTTTGTGCACATTTATTTGTATTTGTATTATGTATTTCCACCTTCATGCTTCAAGCATTGCATTGCATTTGTACGGTTCGCCGTTTCTTACACAGTGATCGCTTGATAGCCTTCTAGTTTGTGTTTTACGTACGAGAGTCACTGACAGGTGACAACAACATGCGTGTTGCTTTTAATGTCTGGCAGCGAATCAGCGAGCGCGCAGGTCACGCAGTGAATCATGGGAAATGTAGTCTCGGGACAACACTGAAGTGGTGCTTTGTAATCTGTTCGCTTGTGTGAAAAAGCTACATTTCCTCACGCCATTAGACGCCACTTCCTCCCGAGACCCCCGAGCCGTGTTGTACTGATTAGCTCCATGTGTTAAAAAAGAAACAAAGTTGTCGGCACGTCGTGTGTTCGATACATTTGTAAACAAAAAGCTCATAACAAGACACTATGCACAATTCGTTTAAGAGACGCTGGAGTAGTAGGAGGGGATGAGATGAGGAGAAGCAAAACTTTGCGATCGAATGTGGCGGCAGTCCGCTATTATTTTGTTTTCTTATTGTTGCCACAATAAAGTGGAGAGAACCATCAAAGATTCATCTCCTTCTTTCCCCCCAACGTATTTATATTATTATTTTATATGCACGAGAGCTGCCGGATCTGCCAAAATGAACATGAAGTCTGACTATTATTTTTTTTAACAATGTCATCAGATAGACAAAAACATAAAATTATGTGCAAATGCCTGCATCTTCAAATCATGAAAATAATAACAGCCTATATCTTACCAATCTTGTAATCTCGATGGGTCTTGTATCCATTCCATGTCAGGTAGTCTAGGCGCATTGTTTGCATCCTGATTAGCGTCTGGCTAATACATGTTAGGTCCAACATAAAATTCCATCCTCCTCTTCTCCCTCCAACTCTTCAAAAACTTGGATCTCCTCCCTTGCGCTCGATCTATTGCTTATATCGCTGTTTGAATCATTGTTTAAAGGGCTTTGTATGGCGGCCGTATGTATGGAGCTGCCATCGCTGTTCCCGGTGTGATGTATCACTTCCAGGTTCGTCCCCTTTCATGCTCGAACTTCGGAAACGCGGTTATTTTGTCAAATATACAACATATAAATGATTTTTTTCATGCTTTATTTGTTGGACAATGTTTAATTACTTTAATTGTGACCCTATTGGCATGTTATGAAATTACTTCAGATTACTGCTTTAATGTAACATAAACAGTAGAGATGTCATCCCGATCGATCGGGTCCGATCACGTCATTTTCAAAGTATCGGAATCGGCAAAAAAATATCGGCCATGCCTTTTTTTAATATATATATATATATGTATATATATATATTTTTTAATTAAATCGTTTGCTTATTGTATTTAACGTTACAGACATAATATGTTACACTCATCCCGAGTATTTAGTTTAGGCTTAACGTAGGGTATCAAAAATATCCCGATAACGGCGGCATTTAATTTGTTAATAAATGTGTCACGTTATAATATTTAACGGTATTAATATATCCGTTGCACGATCCTCTCATTCATTATTGCGCTCAATCTGTTATGACGCCGTTTTACCTTTATAGAGAGATTACAGGCTGCACAAAATGAGTAGAATAAACTTTGGCAGCCTTTGAAGCCTTTCTTCAATTTGCTAATACCTTGCAATCCCTCTCCCTGGGGTTAGAAATATCATGGGAAGCAATGTGGGGAAGCAAGGTGGCAATAGATCTTTGTCTTAACACCTTAAGTTATTTCCCAAAGCAGAGAAGATATATCCATTGGTAGCACGACGCACAGTCATGGTTTTTACTTCCCATCATGGTTCCACTTCCCATCACGCATTGGGGCATGCCTGCAGTATCATTTACTGAAAGCTCAACAAATACACTAGATGGCAATATTTAGTCACAATACACAAAGTCACAAGTCTTTCTATCCGTGGATCCCTCTCACAGAAAGAATGTTAACCCTTTAAGGTCTGGGCCTATTTTGTCTGATTTTACATGCCTTTGAAGTTGCCTTTATATTTCAAAGAAAGAATTGTTTACGATGGCCTGGTTTGGTCCCCTTTTTTTGTGACACCTTGAACTTCATGTCCAAACTGTTTTTTCCTTCACTGACCAATTATAAATCATCATTTTGGGCCCAAAAAGACCAAAAATTCCAAAATCGTTTTGTCAAAATTTTTAATATTGATGTCCAATTGACAACCAAACATGCGTAACGAACCGTTTTGAAACTTTGTAATATTTATTCAACATGTTAGGATGAACATTCAACCAAAAAATTTTAGAATAAATAGTCTTATATTTGACAATTCAACATAAACAACAGGTATAGCCATAGGCGTTTTTTGTCTTTATACATGCTCTAGTCAAAACAGGTTATATACAGCAGACCAAACAGTGAAGAACAGTGAAAAAATATATACCATCTAACACAAAAAGTGTTTAGAGGCCATCTCTTTATGAGTTTAGGTATTGCGGCCCATCACCTGATGAAAACTATGTACACACAATCAAGCTTCTTGAACACACATTTATATACACAAATTGAGAAGAGTGACTGTGGGAAAAAAATATATATATAACATTGGGAAAAAAAGTATTTTCAAAAATATTTACAATAAACAAGTTAATTTTTTTTCAGGCATGCCACTCCGAAAAGCAGTTTCGTCCTGGAATTAGACACAGGGCTACATCACACAGCCCACACTTCCATGGGGTGTCGGTCCTCTTTCCACCCTTCCATTTTCATTTCACTTTACTTTCATTGTCACTATAAATGTACATGAAAAAAAAAGTCAGTATTTATGAAAATAATAAAGCATAAAATAAAAATATATACAGCAATAAATAATAATGGAAATATATATGTATGACAATAGAAAGAAAACCATAGCTGAATATGTGCTACATCCCTAATCTTCATATAGAAAGAAGAACACCACAGATTATAAATTCCTGCCTGGGATACACACAGTGCACGTACGACTTTGATCTGATATGCACATTTTATTATTATATACACAAACATACACTTATATTGCATCAAAAATAACTTTGTCTTGCAATATCAAAAGAAACTTTCAAAAGAAACTTTTTCAGCATTAAAAAAAAAAAAAAGTGAGTTGGCTTACCTCTGCTCGTCGATTGCGTCACCCACGTGTTCAAATCTGTCACTATCTTCACTCGAGGACTCTTCCGAAGAAGACGATGATGACGAATTTGGACCATCCTCTTCCTCAAGTTGATCAAAAAGCACAATTGCTTGCGCTAAATTTAGTTTTCCGTTCATTCTCAAAGTCACACAAAGTCGGTGCTTGATCCAAACGGCCGTCGCTCGCCACCTCGCTGCTTCAAAACACTCCTCCCTCTCGTTCGGTGGAACCTCGCACGGCAGTTATATTTATTTAAAAAAATGCATTTTGTGCTTCCACTGTGACTTCGAAAGGGTTCGTTTGATTTGTGTTTTTTTTATGGAGCTTCCGTTTTGAAAAAGAACAAGAAATGATGGAAATATAGACATAAACAAATGATCCATGCAGCGTTTTAATGTTTTTTTGAGAGGACAATAAAACTATAAAACTTAAATGACAATATCGCACGTTTTAGTTGGTCGATTGACTTCAAATAATAACGAGAGTAAACCGCAACTTCCGCACTTTAAAACGAGACCAACCAACGGCATGTGGGTGACGTAATTAAAACGTGAGGGCGCTTCAAAGACGACGTGCGCTGAGGACGCGCCGGCACGTCCTTCGACTCTTAATAATGTAAATGCCATCTTGAGGATTTATTGTCATACTAAACAAATACAGTACTTATGTACTGTATGTTGAATGTATATATTTGTCCGAGTTTTATTCATTTTTTTCTTAATGCATTGCCAAAATGTATATGATCGGGAAAAATTATCGGGAATGATTGGAATTGAATCGGGAGCAAAAAAAAGCAATCGGATCAGGAAATATCGGGATCGGCAGATACTCAAACTAAAATGATCGGGATCGGATCGGGAGCAAAAAAACATGATCGGAACAACCCTAATAAACAGTACACTGAAAAACAGTAATGGTTGTTGTGAAATATGAAAATAAGGTACAAACATTTAAAAAAGCAAATAATATTGGCTATGGATATATTGCATTTACCTCCACCTCCACCTCCCCAAAAAAATGTCGCCACTTAAATAAAGGTAACTTTTAAAAGACTGGCTGTGTGAGTTGTTTTGAGCACAGTTTGAGCCGGATTAAAAAGAAAATCAGGCAAATAAGCATAACAAATGCAAATGTTTCCACTTGAGAACGCAAAATAAATGACATCAATTTCAGTTAGCAGGTGGAAGATTGGGACCTGTTTGTTTCACCTTTAAAATTTCAATTAAAATTTGGGCGATGTCTTTCCAGATGTTAAATTAAATATCACCACCGGCAGCCTGAAGCCTTAAGAACTGTTTGTAATGCCAGCTGGTGAGGCCTCAGTTATTGTTTTGTTTTTTTCCCTGAAAGCAATATTGTCTGTGGAATGACGTATTAAGTCTTTATAAAAGCTCAGGCACAGATTTTGTTTCTCAAAGTTAACTTCATGTGTCTACTAACATAAATCAACATTTTATCCCCTATAAAATTAACGATTTGTTCAGTACATATCGAACTGATTGAAATGCATTTCTGGTTGGCAAAATCGACCCAAGCAGAGTTTGTTTTTTTTTTCCCCCCAACAACATTGAAAATCCCTATGGTGTAAAAACTGCACTTACTTCAGCCGCCATCTGTTAACGTTCTCTTTTCAGTTCCAAATACAATTCTAATGTGTGCTTTAAATTATTAGTAGTGACATTCACTACCTTTGCAGAAAATCTGATATGATGGCCCTATGCTTTGGAATATTTTAAGATATTTCTTTCAAGGATCTTAATCTTTAAATATGTACAGAATTTAAAATTTAACTGCTGTTAAGAACAGAGAAAATCTTTTTTGATTCCCCATGAGAATCTTGCTTGTTTTCTTTGATTAGAGTCATTCTGACATATTACCATCGAGACACTTACTGTAAGACAAAGTAGCCTACATATATTCATTATACCTGAGACTGATAAAATAACAGGGTCAAGTACATGATTAGTTGCTAAGTCCCAAGGATGTCTGAGGAAAGAAATTCAAAGGCTTTGAATTGTTTTATCTGGCATTAAGCCTGCAATACTGGAAAGAACAAGCAAAGTTAATACAGATTTTTCTTCTATGTATTCACCAGCTGGGCACCCATGTGTATTCAAAGCATAAAAAGGAGTAATTCCTCCCAATTTCAAGATCAATTATGCACATTAACCTATTTTTCCTTTTCAAAAGCAGCCTCTGATCATGACACTTGTTTTAAACCAATATATGCCTTTTTCTCTCATGACATGTTCCTCCAGCTCCATTGAGGAGACACATTTAAGACATTAAATCAAAAATTTTGATGAGCCTATATTTAAATAACCCCGCGACCCTCGTGAGGACACAATGGTACAGAAGACGAGTGAAAGAATATATAAATAAATATTTAAAATGCATTAAGACAAAAGTAAAACACATAAACTTTAATAATGGAGTTCATTGGGAATTAATCTGAATATAAGTGTAATGCTTCACAAAAAGATAGATGTGCAACCAAATGAAAGTTTGATAAACTTTGATATGTTTTAATGTGGCCAAAGTCATTATTTTCAGTTCATCTTTCTGATGTTTATGTTTTGGTTAGGCAAAACTTTCCTAACTGAGGGGAAATGTGTTTACTGTCAGTGACATTATACAGTAAATGCTGACGTGATGGCCGGGGATTCACCTGCAGCCGGTCAAGTTGGTCGACATACTATTGTCAGGACACCCCACTCCATGAACATAACAGTATACATTTTTTAAATATAATTTTCAGTCAGGCATAAAACTTTAAATTATTGTTGCTAATTGAATGTTGGCAAGTTATGGGGAAATTACAAATTCAACATAAAACTAAGCATGTAAAAAGAAGACCCTTAAATTTTTACACTAGGTGGGAGTTTAATTTTTCAAGGTATCCCTACAGACTTAAAGTATATTAGGATAGTTTTTAAACACTTCAACCTGCAGTAATCATGCCCTCACAAGCACTGGGGAAATTAAAATGTGTGAAGTGATGCATATGCTTCATTCTGCATCACTGCTGTGAAACATATGGCTTCATAAAACCTGCAATGTTTTATATGCAGTGGACTATTTCAAGAAGAACAAAATACTCCTCACATGAACCAGGGGCGTTACCGGGGGTGGGTAACCCAACCCACAGACACGCTCTGCCCACCCAATGAAAACAGGATGTTGTACTAACAGCAGTCTGCGCACCGCATATGGTATCCCATTCATATAGTACTGATGTGTTCTAAGTTTTAACCTTTGCGTTGTCACCTCTTTCACGTTAAAAAAAAAAAAAAAAAAAAAAAAAAAAATGTTTTTTTTTTGTTCCTAGGGGGCGCTACACACATTTACGCGTATATATATATATATAAATATATATTTTTTAAGCATTCTGAGGGGGTCAAAGTAGGGCTCAAAGCGTCAGCGGGACAAAAAAATGACTGGTGTGGGCGCTATATAGTGTATTTTAATTTGTCTTTACACGGTATCAAAGATTGCACCGGTCTTGACCTGCCTGCCGATTTTGGTGCATTTTGAAGCATTCTAAGGGGTCAAATTGAGCTAAAAGGGGCTACGAAAGAAATAATGACTATAATATAATAATAAAACCGAGCAACCACAATAGGTTACCTAAAAAAAACATTGTCACCTGCATGTCCATACTAAGTCAAATAAAAATCAAATCAACTTTTATTTGTTTAGATCAAATCACAACAACAGTTATCTCAAGGAGAAAACAAAACATGTTTTAAGGTTCAGTAGCCATATGCTGGATTTTGACCTACTTGAGCATTGTTTTCTTTCTTCTTTTTTTTTTTTTTTTGCCCCTAGGTAAGACTAATGCCCACCCACACCTGGCATCCTGGTAACACCACTGACATGAACCCTACAGCAACCCTATGTTTTTTTTTAAGATTCCAATTTTAATATGAACGATATAGGGAGTAGAATGTATTTGTTTCATGGCTCCATGCACACTAGTTTTGTTCAACTGAACATGTTATACAGTATGTTAGAATTTTTAATATTTTCTGGGAAGTCAACATTCAAGCAAATGAAGTACACACACAGCTGGTGAAATAAACTGCTGCTCTTGTGCAAGAAGAATCTTCATCTAGTTCTATTTTCCTCATTACATGAGCACATTAGAAAACCCAAAGCATAAAATATATATTGTATATCTGATTTCTATTTTGGTGAGTAATTCCCAGTACATTTTTGGTCAAATGTTGTCGCTTTGAGAGCCCAGGATAGTCACAAATTTTCGCTTGATTGCAACACTACCTGTTGCATGCCTAAAATTGCTTTGCATTTCAAAGCTGGGCTTATCAGAGCACAAATGTTACAGCCTGTGCATTCCATCTCCACCGTTCTTAAAACACTATCAAAAAACACCTGTGTGTCCAGCATTCATCACAATTTCCAAAGATCCAACATGGTATACTGTAGAATGTGCAAATTGTTTATTGCTGATTATTACGGTAGCCAGTAACAAAAAAAATGTAGGGATGTGGAAGAAATTAAGGTTTGAAAGAAGAATTGGATGAAGTGAGTAAGGGAAAAGTATAAGACAAGGTTTGGGTCATATACTCCGGGCTAACAAGGTTTGCAAATATCGCGCTGTTGTCAGCTGTACGTACTTGTATTTTTGTTTATAGAAATACTTTGACAGTCTCCACAATCTAGACTCACTTAAAGTGTGCTTCCTTAACACTAATGAGTCTTAAGGGGAAACTTCCATCTAATTCAAACTTTCCCATCGTTTTTATTCATAATTAGGGTGTGACTCCTATATATACAATGTGTGAGAAGCAGCGGTTCATAAAAAATCTCCACAATTATTTTTTTCACTTCGGGTCTATGTGTTTGTGTGCCATAGATAAATGCAATGTTAATTCCGCTTACCGATGGTATTAACACTTGTGATACCCCCATATCAAATGATCAATACGCAAGGTCTTTCCTGTATATATAGAAACTTGCCTAGTTTTAAACCCACTCACAAACAGCCAGTTAGAGCTAAGGGCTTAAATTTGAATATTCAAATTTGATCCAGTCAGCCAAATTCAATGAAAATTCAGCACTTATTTCGTCTAGTTTTAGTCACATTTTTAGCTCGTTATCGTCTTGTGTTATGAAAAAAGTCTTCGTTGATTAAATATTTTCGTTACCGTCATCGTTGATGAAAAAAACACTGGCAGACACTGGCACAAAAATTTGTGATAGCTAAAGTCTTTATTTTGCTGTGTTACAAGTGAATGGCGTGAGGAGGCAGGTGACTGAGCCAAAAGGCAGAGGGCAAGCTGGCAGCAACAGGCGAAGGAGGTGTGTGGAAATTTGCATGTTGCGGTGGTCGGACCGGGGAGAGGCGGATGAGGCTCGGGGAAGACTCAGCCGTGGAACTCACTCGGGTGAGATCAAAAAGGCCATGACCCAGGGAGCAAACAAGAATAAAACAATATGTCGAGATGCAACTGATGGTGTAACCAGATGAGTTGATCGTGCAACAAAGTCGTGCGTCTACATGGCTTACAGTATATCGGCTGCTGATGGTATTGCCTGCATTTTTGTCTGCTGCACCTGTCTGCAAAGTGGGCCAGCAAGAAGGGCCAGGGGCCATAACACATATTACTAATTAAAAGGACCAACTAAAATTGCCTAGAAAAGGAGATTCTTGGCATATTCAATGCAAATTGTCTCATAAACCTGAATTATATATATATATATATATATATATATATATATATATATATATATATATATATATATATATATATATATATATATATATATATATATATATATATATATATATATATATATATATATATATATATTAGTGGTGGGACTCGATTAAAATTTTTAATCGAGTTAATTACAGGGTCTGTAATTAATTAATCGAAATTAATCGCATTCTAATTGAAAACCATATATTGACAAAACAAATCATGTTCTCAATAAAAAAAGCCTTTTTGAGCTTAACAACAAATTTATTACTGTTAATATGTAATGTCATCAGCAAACAATTGGTCAAAGTGCTAATACAGCTATTCAGGTTTCAAGTGTTTCAGGCCCCGGATTATTTATGTTCTTTGAAAACATTTTTCTTTAGATATGTATACAGTTAAAAAACAGTAACTAACTACTTTTCAGTCGTTGCAAGATGAAACTATGAGGCATAAAATATTGCCAAACATTTTCTTTCAAATAGTGAAATGTAAACACTGATAATTAAACTGCAAGAAAATAACAAAGTGCAACATTTCAACATTAAGTTTTTTTAAGAATCCGTACCAATTGCTGTGACTTTTTGTTCAATCTCCCAGGACTCAGCTACCAAAAAAAAAAAAAAAACTGGTCTGCACAGTTTACTCTTTAGCGTCTGTCGTTGGCTTTTTGCACAGTCAGGACGAAAGACGCCAAATGCCATTCATTGTTGATGACTTGTACTGTATGTGCGGTCACTCCGAGATAGTTAGAATTGCTCAAGAAAGTCCAGTGGTCCCGTGTCAAACCAACATACTCAACAGACTTCAATCGGTCTTCTTTGGTCTGCTTTTCGTAATCGTATAGCAGCTTGCACAAGCGCCGGCCGAGGCAGCCCGCCGGGTGCAACCGTGACCGCCGAGCCGACCCCGCCGGGACCCTCGCCGCCGCCGCGCCCTGGTTAAAGGACGGGCGGGAAGAGGGGAACGAGGAAGGCGCACGGCCGCGTCGGCAGCTTGCACAAAACGATGTTCCTGTCCATTGTCCCATCAGGATGCGTTTAATAGGGGAAAACTAGCCCATAACTGTCCAAATAAAATGTCACCTCCCATCACTGCTGCTGTTAGCGTTTGTTTTTGTGCATCAGATTTACCGGCGTACCAGAAACACATGAGTAGGAAGGTTCCGCATGCGGACAAATGGAACTGAAACAATTAATTGCGTTAAAATTTTTAACGCGTTAAAAGCTTTATAATTAATTAATCGAAATTAACGCGTTAAAGTCCCAGCCTTAATATATATATATATATATATATATATATTTATATGTATATAAATTCCCAGAAATAATGAAAAAAAAATAATAATAATAAGAATAACCTTTAGGTTAGAGCACCCAGCACAGTGAACATCAGTACTCCACTTTTCCACCCAGTGTGGGCATCTAAGTAGGAGCGAACATTTTTATTACTAAAAGCTCACCTTTGTGTCTAGTTATGGTAAAATTAACACCTGACTCATTTGTACCAGAATTAATGTCATCTGTAATGAAATCAATCAATCAATCAATCAATCAATCAATCAATCAATCAATCAATCAATCAATCAATCAATCAATCAATCAATCAATCAATCAATCAATCAATCAATCAATCAATCAATCAATCAATCAGGTTTTGGGGCAAACATTACTTACGCCTTGTTTAGATCAAATATCTTGACTTGCTACTTAATCTGAAAATGTTAGCAAAACCCTCTGGCTGACACTCTTAAAAAGCTTGTGTACAAATGATAGGTTGACTGGACTGCCTTCCAACCGACGAAATGTTTAAAGAGTAACCATAGATTGAATAATATCTGCTAATTTTGGAAAATGTACTGTTGGATTGACTAATCCGATTAAAACGACCTGAAGTTCCCCATCTGCCATTGCTGAGGTGTGCTGTCATGCAGCAGCTAATGTTACTGTTTACCTTGACTGATGTTACTGTTTACATTGACTGACGCTGTGCTGCTATAGACCCTACCCACGTGACGTCACAACTCCTTTCTCCTGACTGGTGCCGCCCACTTGTCCGTCAACACATCATGTTTACCTGTTACGGCTACGTACATTCCTCCTATTTACGATGTGTTTTTCTGCTCGTTAACATTAATAATCAAAATGGTGAAGGTGTGTGTGGCGGTCGGTTGCAATAACAGAGAAGATAGACGGAGAAGACGGAGAGACTTGAAGTTCTACCGGATTCCGAGAGACCCGGAGAGAAGAGAGCGAGATGGGCTGCTGCAATTCGACGAGAAAACTGGGCTCCAAATGATTACCACAGATTATGTAGTAGTCATTTTATATCTGGTAAGATACATTTAATATATATTTAGAGGGTTTTGGGCTGACAACCACAATTAAGATCATTGCTAGGCTAATCGCCGACAACATACACGTATGTATGTAGTGAGAGTGCTATCGCTAAACCATATAAACATTAAAAGCCCTAACTCCATTGACAAACGACATGAAATACATTAGACTTGACAGTGGATGTTAGCAATAACAAAAGATTTTGAATTGAAAATTTCGTAACTCACCTTTCCAAGCACAAGATAGATTCCTGCCGAATTTTCGTGGACGAGGACCTGTTTCACCCAACCAGCAACGAAGTATTTATAAGCCTCCAAGCTCTTAAAGTTTTTCAAACTTTCGTGAGAATAGGCTGATTTTGTGTGGACAAGATAGTTGTACATAACAGGGTTGCTAGCAGATGTCAGGCAAATACGGCGGAGACAGCAGGTCGAAAAACATCGATTTAGGCATCAAATATGGATCTGGCGAATGGATAAACTGAAGCTTTTCCACATAACGCCTTTTATGCAACGCATCCAGTGAGTTTACGGCATCCGAAAGCACCGAGTCTTCCATGAAATGCATTATAAATTGCTCGATCAATTGAGACCATTGATAATACAGACACAAAATGACGGACAAGGGGGCGGAACCATACAGCGAGCACGTGATTTTGTGACGTCGGTGGGTAGGGTCTATAGGTGTGCAAACACCCCCGTAATGGCAGCCAACCACTAGAGGGCGACGTACACAAATCTCTACTCGGATTGGTCAATATACTCTGTAATCAATTCAAAATTTTTAATTGATGTGTAACTGTCCTCACAAAGTGGAGATTCACCCAAATTTTGTTGTCATGGCTGGTTAAAGATATGCCCCTCTCAGGCTAGACTTTCTCAACGAAAGCAAAAAGCAACAGACAACAAAAGGGGAGCATTGTTCCACTGTGTTTTCTTTGATGGGGTGTATTTGTTTGTCAATGTTTGTCAATACATCCGCTGCTATTGGCACATGGACAGGTTTGCACACTAACTGACTAGAGCAAGGGTGGGCAAACCAGTCCTCAAAGGCCACAGTTACAACTAATCCAGGCAGTTTAACAAATGAGGGGTTCAGGGAAACAAGGAGCACCTGACTGCAATGAACTGATTGCACTTGTAAGACACCATATTGGTGAAAAGGTGTCCTCTTGATCGGTTGCGACAAAAACCTGCATCCCCTGCGGCCCTTTGTGGAATAGTTTGCCCACCCCTGGACTACAGCATGAGGTGTAGTCAATTAAGTGCTGCCTCCACAAGTTAAAATTATTTTTGTCCTCGTGAATATATTTTTTTCCCACATGCCAAGATCCTAATCTGTAGTAGAAGCTGACTGCCTTGTTCAACCACCTAGCAGGGCCCCCATGAATCATGGTAACAAAAGGCATATTCAGCATTGGTTCCAGAGTAAAGGCGTCAGGGGTAGCTGGCACTCATTTTCATGAAACAGGAACCACCTTCAATCCATTTTATCTACTGTAGCGCTTACCTTACTGGAGCCTATCCCAGTTAACTATGGGCAAGAGGCAGGACACTTCCTGAATTGATTTCCAGCTATTTACAATGAAACCACTATCCCACCAGGAAAAATATTGTAAAGCTATAACGTGATGATAGGTTTGCTTACTAAACATACATTTACAGCAGTGATTCTCAATGCACACTGAGGACCAAAAGTTTAAATGTACAATTACTCTTTTTATTAAACTGCTCGGTGAGAATCCTCACAGAAACTATACTTTTATTCACTGTAAAATGATTATTTAAAATTCATTATGTATTTGTTGTATTCATAGCATTGTAAAATTTAAATGGTTCAAATCATCCAATCATTCTGCAGAAGAGTGACAGCTCTTTCTTATGTACAATTATTACTGTGGTCGTCATTAGTTAAAAACCCTTAGGCATTTTTTTCCTTTGTTTTTTTCCAGAGCAGTATATTGTCAATAGGGTACCACTTGAAAAGAATGTGCACTTTATGGTTCTACTGAATCCATTCCTCTTTTTGTGGCATTTTCTTTACTGCATTATATTCTTGACCTGACAATTCACTTAAGTGCACTTGATCCTGAATTGAGAAGCTCTGCAAACGTCACTTATTTCATATTCTCCTAGTTCACAAGAGGCACTAGTATCAGTCTGGTGCTCATTGTTCCCATCAAGAAGAAAAGTGACAACAACAGAACAGGAAAAATTGAGGAAAGTAAGAATGAGACAGTGAGTATTATACGTCTTCTCTTGTACCGCCTTGAGCGATACATGTCCCTTGAGAGGTTCCCACTGACAACTTGACATCGAAAGAGGCTGAACATGGAGGGAGAGTGAGAAAGGTAATCACCTGCTACAGGCATGAGAGGTATGAAGATGAGCATAGACTACTCCCATGTCACTCACATAGTCGCCTTCTCTTGTGTATGAAATGACAAACATCATCTGCATACAGAGTGTCTCTTGTAAGCTAATGCACCAATGATGGTTCAAATATACTGATCATAAGCATTGTGCTTTACCACCTACTGAAATCAAGAGCACTTTCACATCCACAAATAACAAAAGTCTTGGAAAGCACCTTGATCAACCAATCTAACATTGTTTCATGAAACATGGTTCCTTTCCACCACACCGAAGAGATCATACTGTTGTTTCTGCTTCAGTTTTGGGTGACCAGACCTATTTGGGAAGGCCATTTTCTTCTTTTATCAGTGCAAAAAGCAAAGTGTAAAAAGCCTTCCAGCACTTTTAGGATAAGCCTGTGCTTGGCAAAGGGATTCAGGCCTGTAGGTCGCCTTACAGTGTGCTGTTGTATGCTACCTTTCTTTTCAGCCCCCGTTTGTTGTGCCTATACTGTACCTGTTCACTGATCAGACTAGCATCTTACACCCTGTTAAAATGCGCTGGACTGTCTCCAGACCATCTTTGCACAGGTCTGATCTGCTCTAGTAGATCTTCTGGGCCTCTACGGCTCTTGTATTTAGGGCCTGTTCTTGTGCTGCCATGATTAGTACCTCTATGCTTTTTGTCCGTCCAATGTGCTCCAACCACTGGTAGGATTTCTTGATGTCAGCCACTTCTTCAATTTTCCGGTGGTATAATCCATATAGGGTCCCTCCAAGTTGACTGCTCCTCATTTTCTCCACTCTCATGGGGCCTTTGCTACTTGAGACATTCCATAAGCCGCTCATCTTGATGTATAAATGGGTTTTCATCGTTGACTGTGGACTTGATGCTCACAAGTCCTCTGCCTCCCTCTTTCCATTAATTGTATAGGCTCAGTGTTCGTGACTTAAGGTGACTCTGCGAATGGTGAGAGCTTGATATCTGTGGCTTCTATCTCCCCATTCAACTGTTGTTGGAATGCGCTTACACCAGCAACCCTAGAGGCATACATATACATATATATCATGGACAACTTGTAAATGGACTGTGACTGGCTGACTGATTTTTCCAAGGGGGAGACCTTCAAAGAGTGTGATCCTGTGAGTGTGAGTGAGTGATGTGACAAAAGCACATAGTCAGACTGACAGACAGTTCCTTTCCATCAAAGTGTTTAGGTGGTTTTGTAGCTCAAAGGCCTGTCACAGTAGTTTATTCAAGAGTACTGGATTTCCTATCCTTGTTGCGCTAATTATAATCACATATTCATTTAGACTCATCTTAATTATGAACGGTAAAAAACATAGCTCACAGTTCTGAGATCAAGAGTTCAATCCCAGGCTACGGCCTTCCTGTGTGAAATTTACATGTTCTCACTGTACCTGTGTGTTTTTTTTTTTTTCGGGTACTCCAGTTTCATCCCACAGCCCAAAAACATGCATGGTAGCCTGGGAGAACACTCTAAAATTGTTCCTGTGTGAGAGTGGTTGTTTGTCTCGTTGTGCCTGCAATTGACTTGAAACCAATTCGAAGTGTACCCCGCCTACTGCCCTTATTTAGCTTAGAAAGGCCACAGCTCCCACTGCAACTGAGGATAGGCTCTCATCACACCGAATGGACTTTCAATTTATGCATCATTCAATTTGTTTTGCTCACTCAACATCTTTGGTTGCCTGGTCATCCTGGAGGGTGAATCTACAATCTGTGGCCCTTCACAAGGTTTCCTATTTCCCTCTGTTGGGGTTTTGGGGTTTTCCTTGCTCTTTTGAGGGTTCAGATCAGAGGATGTCATACTTCTCATAATTTGTCAACTGTGGGCCTAAGGGCTATACAAATAAATGTGATTTAACATGTACCTGTATATATCAACACTGTTTATGATGTCAACAAATTTAAGCAAAGGCTAATTACTGCAAATTCCCCAAACTGTATATATTATTACCCTACTGAAACATGAAAATGTGTGCTAACAACCCAAATGGAGTAAAGTGGAGCTCTAACTTATCAACTCTATTAGAAAAAGCTGACTTTGCATGGCAACCATGTCGTAATCCCCATGCATGACCAAGTCAAAAAAATCTGCGCAAGCATCTCGAGAACGTTTTGATGTCGGACGAAATGTATAATGCTTTTTATACTGACCCTAAGTCTGGTTAAATTAATCAATTGATTCGAACTCATGCACAACCACACATGTAAATGTGCACACTTTACTGGTGCAGACACATTACTAAAGGCTCTAAAATCCTGCCAGATGAGGAGAATGAGGAGAATAGGAGAGGATTAAGAGCTGTGGAGAGGGAAGTTAGCAACAAACTGGCAAGTAAGTATTTGACAGCCCTCTGAGCATAAAGCAGGCTTGCACAAATTCAGAGAGAGAGAGAGAGAGAGAGAGAGAGAGAGAGAGAGAGAGAGAGAGAGAGAGAGAGAGAGAGAATGCTTGAGGTGCTCTTCATGAAATACACTTCTTCTAATCTGCTTCAGCCTTCTCCATTGCACTCGATTATCTGGCTTCAGTAAAGTGGCGGCTAAATGAAACACATATACTGTCTCTTGTAAAATAGATTCACTGTTAAACGAAGCTAGTTATCACCAGATGTTTGAAAGAATTGATCAAATGGAATGACCTTATGTGGCATATACAGTATATGTTTATTTTCATTTGACAGAGAGGGCATTTTTTAGTCATTGCACGTTAAACATGTTAAAATATATGAATGGGCTCAAAGTCCACCTTTGCTTGCTTAGGGGGTCCATCGTAGTCAAAGATGACGTAGCATCCGTTGTGTAGATCTGGTCAGTGGCTATCATTGCACGCACGCAGACACACACAAACGCAAGTATACCAATGCCTACAGGTAATATTGCTATGTAGTTCGTCATAATTGTCAGCAACGACAGAATGCAAATCAACCCTGAACCAGTTTGGAGTGCCGCTTTGGCAAATAAGATTTAATATATTGTTGCAAAATATATTCAGTGGTTTCTAAATGCTATACAGCAATATAAGACATGACTTGACCATGGTAACGTCACCTAATTATATTAGATATTATTGCTTAACATTTCTGTTGTGGAATTTAATAAATCCCAAAATTCTACATATATTTTCACATTCTGCCTGGTGAGCCGTAGGGAAGAATACATTATGTTATCACAAGCCCACTTCCAAGTTACAGTGTAGCCATCTGCCCCAGGTAAGTAGAGTCAATTTGTCCAAAATGTGTTTCCACATTCCTCGGTTTGATTAACCTGACTATTTAATGGCATGTTATTTGGTCCAGGTCAGGATTGAAATACTCTAATGATTTTTTTTCCCTGTTTTATCACAAACCTACAGTGGGGAGAACAAGTATTTGATACACTGCCAATGGGAAAACCCATTGGCAGTGTATCAAATACTTGTTCTCCCCACTGTATTTACAGAAATACTTTGATCGAATGTTAAAAACATTAACCATAATAAGCAGAAGGAAATTGTAGAAGGTGTTAGAGTGAAAGACAGAATGTCACTGGAATCACTAGAAACATTGAATACCCCTTTTGCATTAAGAATTTGAATCTGGGATCCAAATTTACCCTGTCAGGTATTACAGCTGACACAAAAACTTTCAACAAAACTGCACAAACTAATGCTGTTTGTTTGTCCCTCCATAAGATCAAAACCAACATTACTTCCACAAGTTTGTGTATTAAATGTTTTCTTGAAGATTGTATTTAAAAAAATTGTGTCAGTAGAAAAACATGTTTTGCTGACATTTAGAACACTTCTACAAATAGTATTTCAGTCAAGATTCTGCTACTTTTCTCTTTGTTGTGGTGGGCTGCAGACAAAAAAGCAGTTTGACCCGAACGCAATGAAGAACGGATGGCAATAAACACATTCATTTTTCCCAAAAAGTAAAACAGAGGTATACTATATACAATAGAAGGCCTTTGGCAAATTACGGTAATCTGAAAATGGGTGATATGACGCAAAGGACAGCATTAAGAAGCTGAAGAGCCAGAAGACAATATGCCTTCTGGAGTCGCCCACTAGCAGTCAGTAATCTCAAACTAAAGGAGGTGCAGTACCATCACGTCAAGAGTGATCTTTATACCGTACAAAACTTTATTGTTGATGAAAAATCACGACGAGTCTGATGTATTTTTTATTTATTTTTGTAAATATGTCCTCCATTTTGACCTCATGGAAGTGGTCACCCTAGGTCTCCATCAAACACGGCAGGTTCCCCTCCCAATGTTGTTTAGCCTAACGCACACACTCAAACTTTATAGCGACTGGAGGCACGCACCCTATCACACACAACCTTCTCCCTTTAAGGTTATCATGCCACCTTTTCAAAAATTTCTCTTTTTACAGTGTATCACAAAAATACACCCTGCGCATTTTTGCAGATATTTAAGTATATCTTCCTGGGACAACACTGACAAAATGACACTTTGACACAATGAAAAGTCGTCTGTGTGCAGCTTATATAATAGAGTTAATTTATTTTCCCCTCAATATAACTCAAACTATAGCCATTAATATCTAAACCCCTGGCAAGAAAAGTGAGCACACGGCATAGAAACTACGTACATCCCTAAACGTCCAAATTGAGTACTGCTTGTTATTTTCCCTCCAAAATGTCATGTGACTCATTACAGGAGTGCTGTCAGCATTGCTGCAGAGATTGAAGAGGTGGGCGGTCAGCCTGTTAGTGCTCAGACCATACGCCACACTCTACATCAAATTGGTGTGCATGGCTGTCACCCCAGGAGGATGCCTCTTCTGAAGACTGTACACAAGAAAGCCTGCAAACAGTTTGCTGAAGACATGTCAACAAAGCACATGGATTACTGGAACCATGTCCTATAGTCTGATGAGACGGGCGGGCTTTCTTGAGGTAATTGATATATAGATTACTTCAAAATGGATTGATGTTAAAGATGGCGATTTCATTTATCAGAGCAGAATATACATCAAAATAACTTGTTTGCCAAAAAAAAAAAAAAAAAGAACCAAAAGGACGTTATAGGCCTTTGAGTGGATATTTTCCCTGTTGGCCTTGTTCGGAAACAAAAGCTGCAAATGGCCTCAAATGTTCCTCATCCAAATGGATCAAATTTGTTAAAGAGAGGACATGCCAGCAGCTCAGGATTGTCTCTGAAATTGTTTCCCTTCTGACTTGACACATTCTAGTGTCCTCAAAGGTCTCATGTTTCCCCACAGCAGGAAAAACCTGGTGATAGCTCCGGGTCAGGCCTTTGAGCAGATTACATGTCTTTGTCATGCCTTTGCTTGTTCACGCCTGCCTTTTCTGAGTGCTTCTCTTTTAGTATTTCAACTCTCAAATGTTGTGAAAGACTTGGGTCTGTCTGTATTTACCGTTACCTTATATTTCTCTGTTGTGCACCTCTCACTTTTAAACACATTTTTGGCTCTGCCCCACCTTCCTATTGTTACCATGGATTCTAGAAACGTCTACAAAGCTTTAGGGAGTTAGAGGAACTGATGTAAAACACAGCACTCTATGATATTCATTCCATTCATCGCCATCCCTTTTCCCCCCTTTTAATTCCTTGTCTCTTTTAAGGCTTCATTTAAAAGCTGATAGAGAAAAGTAATCTGAGCCCGTGCCAGAAACACTCTATTTGTCCATTGATTGCTTCCCATCAAGTAAAGCAACACAGGCATTTGGCAGAGCTAATTTAAAGACAAGCTCCTTTCATGTTGAGAAGAACTACAGAGAAAAAAAAAAAAATCATACAAAGGCATGATCTGATTTTGTTGTCTTCAGTCACTTTTTTAACAATTTATGAAATGCAGTTAAAGGCCAGACGCTTTAATTTTCTCAGCCAATGACTAAGATTTTGAAAATATACCATTTGAATTTCCATCTGGTAAATGTTATGACCTTGACAGGAAGACACCCTTAAGTACTTTTTGTTGTTCTAAAAGTTTGATAGATCACAGACCTCTTACAAACATGTTTGCATGCCAATTGTACAATCTGTTACACATAAAAAGACCGACATGTGAATAAAAAAAAATCTAAAAAAGTATCAAAACCAATTTTCTTCAAAATTAATGATGATCGTGTGCTTCTTGATCACATCTTGGAGGGCTTTTGCCACCCTTGGCTCTTATCCAAAACTCTTGTTTGACAACAGTAAAAATAAAATGCACAGTGCATACATTATGTAAAATATTAATTTTGATTTGATTGATCCTTTAGCTGGGCAAATAAAAAGTGCTTCCCAATTAAACATGGAGCAGTGCATGACAATGTAAAGTTGCAACAGTTCACGTACCGTATTGGCCGAATATAAGACGGCCCTGATTATAAGACAACCCCCTTTTTCAAGACTCAAGTTTGAAAAAAGACTTTTTGAACACCAAATTAATTTTTACACAGAAAATAATTACAGTACATCTGAAACAAATGATTATAACAATATATTTGAGAGAAAGGCATGTTATTTTGCCTCATTCGAATCTTAATATCTGAATATTTAAATATGTAAACTAAGGTGCAATCACATTCGTAAATAAATGGCTTATGGTTTTTTAAATGTAAATAAACCAATCTATTGTGATAAAACAACAAAATTGCAATAAACGCGTTAACCATCAAAGTGAAGTCTAAGTGTAACTGTAGTCTTGAAACAAATCTGAATAAGGAAAAACTTTCCACTAAAATAATGCAAACTGGTTAAACTTGACAGTAGCTGAGATCTCTCATGACTGAAAATCGCTTCAATTATATCTGGCGCCATCTAGCGTCATGAATGGGTATAATGTCTAGACTGCGAATATAAGACGACCCCCGCTTTTTCAATCTTATTTCAATGCAAAAAACACCGTTTTATATTCGGGCCAATATGGTAATTATTTAAAAATCTTGGCTGCTATGACATAGACTTCATATTGATGGGGTCACCTTCGACCTTCACTGCGCCAAGCCCTCGAGTAGGGGGTCATTCCACAATCTGCTTCAGTTATTCACAGTCGGTCGCAGTGATACATGCAGCGATCCAACGCCGGATTTATGTTTTGAAAAAGTAAGAAAGCTGTACCGCATACAAACAGGAAGGATTATGATTTGTTCGAGGATTCAAAGTCATTATTATATTTTTCGTTTTTTTCACAAGAATTTTCAACGTGAAAAGGTCTTTGTTGTAAGGCTGCTGCCACATTGTCTAACAGACTAGCATCATTCTTTGACATATTTACGTAAAATAAGTGCTAACTGCAGTTTTTTGCTTCTAACCAAGAATCGAGACTGTTTTACGTCCATATCTATAAAGAATTCAGGGATTTAAGAATTTAGTCACACGAATGTTCACTAGAAAAGCTCTGTTTACAAATGACAGCCGCCACATTGACTCACAGACTAGCATCGTACTTCGACATATTTATGTAAAATAAGTGCTAACAGCAGAGATTTTTTGCTTTTAACCAAAAATCGAGACTGTTTTACGTCCATAACTATAAAAAATTCAGGGATTTAAGCATTTATTCACAAGAATTTTCACCAGAAAAGCTCTGTTTACATAAGGCGGCCGCCACATTGACTGACAGACTAGCATTGTACTTCGTCATATTTACATAAAATAAATGCTAACTGCACAATTTTTTGCTTTTAACCAAGGATCAAGACTGTTTTACATCCATATCTATAAAAAAAAATCTGAGATATAAGCATTTATTCACAAAAATTTTCAACGAAAAAGCTCTTTGTTTGTGATTCCTCTTGGTCAGCTTTGATGGCCATGCCAACAATGCAGTCCCCCTATTAATCGGCCCAGCACCCCGCGCCCCGTCAATATCATTATGAAGTTTATATGCATATGACTAATTAGAATCTGATGCTAATACATAGTCTGTGTTTTCCATTCAAAACATTTGAGAGCCTTCCTCTTCAAGTTGTAATTGTTCCAATATGCATACTTTTTACCCCAGTGGATTAAATTAAACTGTACTGTAAATTTGACATAAAAGAGACTCCAAAAGAAACTCAAGAACAAAATTAAACATTCACAAGTGCATATTGTTATTTTAAAGCAATTTTATTTGTAATTCTGTTTAAATGATCATGAGCCCAACCATGAAGGTCCTGTTATTCAACATTATGTTTGGATAAATGGCTGCATCCCATGCTTGCCCTCACTAAAGTCATCCACACAATTTATGGAGGAAATGTATGCAACACAGGAAATCCAGAGGAACTCAGACGTGGGCTTATGTGATTTATCAAAAAATGGATGAAACAGCATGAGCACAGAGGCAACAAAAACCAAAGGGAAAGATGCCTTGGTCTATGGTGAAGATCAAAGTCTGATACCCAGAGAGTATGGAGAGAAGTAAAGGAGGAGAAAACACACTGACAGTGTTTGTGTGTTGTGTGAAGTCACAGGAGTGAATCCTGTGAATAGAAAGGGCAGTGATCAAAAGCGAGATGAGGCGATGGCGAAGGTGAGCAGAGGAGAAACGAGGAAGTGT
Organism: Corythoichthys intestinalis; assembly: GCF_030265065.1. NCBI lineage: Eukaryota > Metazoa > Chordata > Actinopteri > Syngnathiformes > Syngnathidae > Corythoichthys > Corythoichthys intestinalis. The sequence continues at coordinate 20,155,740 of NC_080401.1, read as the reverse complement.
GTGAGCTATGAGACCTGTGTGCACATACCAACTCTAATGTCTGGTGGACTACCTATACGGGAAAGCTTTGCTTTCATGTCCTTTTGTCCTCTGCTCGACGTGTGCATACACATTTCCTACCATTTCTACCTTTCATCAGAGATTTGCAACTGTCATGCCCGGGAAGAGCCACTCTTATAAAAGCAGTCACACAGTGCTCAACAGCTTGACCTTGCTACTGCCTATAGTTAGCTTCGATAAGCTATTGTGTGGATGAGCGGCTTGGAAGAAAAAAATATATATATAATGAAAAAACCAACTGATGTTGCAAATGCTGTTGCTCCATCCTGTGCAACCCGATTTAGAGTTTCCCCCGCTAATGAGCAAACACATGTAGAGGCCAAAACAAGGGAACAGCAGGAAGGTTTAAATACACACGATTCCCACATCGCATCAGAGGAAGTGATTTGCATAATGCTTCAGTGATTACCCGTCTCCCTGCCTGCCACCATGTTGACATACTAGTCTTGTGGGTAAAGTGAGAAGGAAGGACTAAAAGAAAGAAAAAAAGGGAGACAATGTTATGATTTCCTGTGTTACATATGATAGTTAATGTGATAATAATCTGCCAGCGTGGCATCAGTGGCCTTGGGATGCAGAGATCAGGGATTTCCTATTTCCTTGTCTGCTTATTGTATTACCATACTTTTTATTATTCAAGGCCACGCCACAAGGACAGAGCATTCCCTGCTTTTTGTATAGACCCCCATTAAACCTTTCAAATTAAATAGTTTGATTAAGAAGTCATTTGACTGAAACAGTAGAACATCCAGGGGTCCCCAAACTTACAGCCTAGATACTTCAGACTCCAGAACTTTGAATTTTTTAATTGAACAGTTATCTATTTTATAGGCCTATCTATTGGACTTTTTAAATCCCCATGATTGTTGTTCTACTTTAGTTTTGAACTGTGCATGGCCTACTGCTCATTTTATTTTCACCTTGAATTTCCCTCAAATTACATATTATGAGTAACAGCCTGCTCTGATCATTGCAATGTTTTTATATTCTATTTCCATTTATTTGACTTTTAGGAATTGACGAACACTATTATGACGATTATTTTTTTAATTGTTAAGATTTTTGTTACTCTCAACGGGCTTATCCACAATTTGTAATATTTCACTCACATTTGCCAATATCGTTTTGAAGATGTTTACCTTTGACGTTATTTTTGTTTGAAAAAGAAAACGAATATTGGAGGTAGTTCAAATGAATCAAAGTGTACTAACTGCTTTTGCAAACAGCAAGTAAAGATGAATAGTTTTTTTTCCCTTCTCCATTTACCATTACCTTATTTTTCTGTCTTCCGCACCTCTCACTTTAAAACGCACTTTTGACTCGCCTTGCCTTGTTAATGTCACCATGGATTCGAGAAACGTCTACAAAGCTTTTGGGAATTAGAGGAACTGAGGTTAAACACTGCACCCTATGATATCAATTCCATTCATTTCTATCTCTTTTTCTCACCTCTTAATTCCTTTTTTTTTTTTTTTTTTAATAATTTTATTTATACTAACTTCTTTTTTTTTCTCTTCTCTCTTAAGGCTTCATTTAAAAGCTGCTATGGCCCTCAAAAACCACAGAAATTTTGCGTCAAAGGTCATCACTTCTCTGGATGCCTAGTGCATGCTACTAGATTGGACCAAGGGCACGGTTTTTCTCTCTGTTGCAGGCTGTTTTGCTGCCCATCGCCTTGTTAATTTATTGTCTGTTCTCGACTTGGAATAAATTGTCGTTGCTTCGGAAAGTCGTTGAAAAGCGCTTTTCTTCAGATGATCAAATTTTGTCTTCTTGAAGTGAGATAGTTGTTACAACAAAAGGAAGTGCAGCATTTGACAAAGGGATCAATCGCCAACAGTTGATAATGTATGATGTATGCCTGCGCCAGGCTAGTTAATCATTTCTACAACACAAAAAGGCTGTCTGAGCTTCTGGTGCTTCTATGGACTAGGTTATACAATGGCCTCTTTGCATGAAATTCCGTGACGTCACTTCCTCTAAAAGTATTTTCCGGTTTCCTAGCCCGCCCATCGCTGCCATTCATATTCGTCAAGTTTTCAAAAGTGTTTGAGCCTTAATGAAGATTTTTTTGTTCCACAAGCAACATATGCCAAATAGAAATATTGATGTGTTCCAGTGTGAACACTGTAAACCAATTTCAGCGTGATTTTAAGCATCCACGGATTTCCCAGCTGTGTTAACTCAATTGTAATTGTCTGTGTATGCTCTGTGACACAAGTCGCTTTCGTTCACAGGCAGTTATCACAAAGTATATCAAATTAAAAGTCGAAATATACTTGTTTAGGAAAGAGATCCCAGAACTGAAAATGACCATTATGTTTGGATGGCAAACGTTGGCCGGATGACAATAGCGACGATACCCACTAGTAATAAAATGGAATAAATAATAAAGTGGAAATGAAACTACTGTACTATGAAAATGCATTTTTTTTTCTTTGTTCATGCTTCTTTAGGGAACTAACGAAGAATGCATGTCCGCCTTCCATGTCAATATGACAATTTGATAGTAAAACAAATGTCAAGGTAACACTTTATAATAACTATCCGTTTTACTAGTTAATAGAGCATTAATAAACTGTTTATAAATGATTTATTGTTGATTTGTAAAGTATTTGTTAACAGTTTGTTAAGCATTTACAGGGTGTTCCACTATGATTGACCCCATTCTAAATGCCCATGCTAGTTCATGGATCTTAATAAAACTATATACACTTTATGTTGAAGGTCATAAGTTTTATTGGTTAAATATACAAAGAAAAGTACAAAAAATTGTTGGTTCTATGGCAGATTTTCATAAATGTGCAACATGAGCGCTGCCTGCAAAATGCCTTATCAAAATGCCTTTTCTTTTGAAGTGAACGGCATTTCTTAACCTGAAAAGATAGAAATGCCAAACATTTCACACAAAAACTTGAAACGTTTCTACACAAACTGTGTTTTAGGTTAAGAACACCCTGTAAATGCTTAACAAACTGTTAACAAATACTAACCCTAAACCCAAATCAACAATAAATCATTTATCAACAGTTTACTAATGATCTAATAACTAGTAAAGCGGATAGTTATTATAAAGTGTTACTAATGTCAAAAACCTAATTTTGACTTACACAACAAGTATAGATATGTTGCACTTAGATAATTAACATTACTACCATACAACACACACAAACTTTCTGATTGAATGGGATTATTACATGCATATCGATAACCTATGTCAAATGCAAGTTTAATGTTAAGAAGAATATTTAATTATTCTTTAATATTTAGGTATGTAAGATGACATACTGTATCTTAAAAACATTCATTGAATTTCTGCTCGGTGCGAGGGAGACGGTTTTAAAAAGATGATGGTCCGTCAGCCACGTCTTTATTGGTTAGTTTGGGCAAGTCCTGGAAACATAGCATTAAAGAATGATGCCATATTCTTTTGACTGGAAACAAATGAGAAGCTTCTGTGCAGCACGGGAGCTTTTGTAAGAGAGTTCAAGTTTTATGCTCAACCCAACCCGGCCCTCCATGACAGTCAAGAACCAGAATATGTTCTCCTGAGTATAACGTTCGGGGACCCCTGATCTAAGGTCTAGCTCAATTTGCCCTGGAATGCTAGGTGAAATTAGAATTATTTAGCTTTAACATCAATTTGTAAATAATGGAAAAGTCAAGTTGTTGCTACAATAAAACTATCAATATCAATTTGAGCCCTTGTATTTTTACAGTTGTCAGGAAAATCTAAAACAAAATTAACTCTTAACACTGAAATCCTAATGTGGGAGCCAAACTCTTATTTGGTGCACTTGGGGCGCCTTTGAAGACTCTAAACAGGTTGTTAACATTCATTACTTTGTGAGCACTGTTTTCATTATGATGTCAACATTGGCAGTTCTCCAATATGATATCATAATTATACAAAAATAGTTTATTTATAGAAGTTAGCATTCAGCTAAACAGCATGTTTTGTGTTTTAGTGTTAGTGTTTAGTGTGTTTTAGTGACTTGATAGTGGCATGCAACTGGTATACTCATGGTGTCCAAACTTTTGCATGCCACTCTATATTCCTAGTGATCCCAGTGGTATGCAAAAATTTGGGCACCCTGGGTATGCCCAAATTTTTCATACCAATATATTGGCAAACAGTACAGAAAAGGAACAAAACTAAATATAATGGGCTCTGGGGCTGCTATTGAAGCCTGATGTCACATTGGGCCACCCGATATGTAAAAAAAAGGAATGTATAATTATTTTTAATTCTAGTCCCACCTGACATACTTCATACTTGTGTGTTGACAGTCAGTTCATGTTAACCCTGATGACATCAGTGGCAAGTAAACACTTTGTCAAGTTTGCAAGCCAGCAAACAGGGCAGCACATCAATCATAACCATCAGGGCTCTGGGGGCGCAACCTTGGCTTGGAGATTAGATGGCTTCGGAGTTGCTGAGATTCTCTTTAGACTCCATATGAATGATGCACGACTTAGTGGTTCAGTGGCGGCTGTCTGCCACTGAGGCAAATGAGTATTGACCAAGGGCACCACAATTACACTGACCTCTGTTGGCTCTCTCAGTGTGTGCCTCTCAGGAGTGGGCCAAATAGATAAAATGGCCTGGCATATAAAGAACTTCCAACATGTTGGTCTCATTTCATAAAAGTTCTATTTTTTGATTCAGTCATTTTTATTTAAACTTCTACACCATTGATGTTCGGTTACCCTCATTTAGCGTGATGACAAGAAAACTAACAAAATATTGGTTGGTAAAAGCAAATCATTTTTTAAAGAAGTAACCAAACTTTCTTGGTCATATACAACAAGACATTCAAGCATTTTGGTGATGTAATGTCAGGGTGTTGTTTTCAAGTAAGCACTCTAAAATGAAATAATAGCCAATGTTCTCATATCCATTGGAAATAGAAATCCAGCAAACCAACTGATGGCAAGAGCAATGATGAGCAGTATAGTGAGTAATAAACATAAACTTAAGCGCTTTTAAATGGGATATAAATATCTAAAGGTGGTAACTGTTCTGCTTCCACTCCTTTCTCTGACTGTGATAACTCTGCCGTCTGACTGGTCAGGCACGATGTCAGACATTGCAGCAGTTACGTCTCCACAGTCAACCATCCAAGACCCAAATCGTTTGCGACCGATACAACACTACAGGTAGTCCCCGGGTTATGAACGAGTTCCGTTCCTACGCTGGCGATGTAACCCAAATTTCTGCATAAGTCGGAATTAACCTTTTAAGAAGCCCTAAATACTCAACTATCCCAAAAAAGTATTATGCTTCATTTTGATAAAATTAAGAAAAAACTAAGGTAGAAAGATAAATAGATATTAATTCCCACTAGTAACACCGATCACACCATAATTCTTCTTACAACTGACATTTATGAATTTGTCACAGTCAAACTATGAACACACTAATAGTATATAAAATACAACAATGACAAGGGGATGCAATAATACCATAAATTAGTGATGAAGAAAAAACAACAGACAAGACACACGTCGTAAAGTCATAATCACGTAAGTCAGGTGGGTACGTGGTAACCCAGGGAGTACCTGTACTCTGTTTCTGGGAAAACTGTTGACCACAAACATCAGGATTTTCAATCGGTAAATATTAACAGATTTAGAATAAATAATTGTAAGTACAGTGGTACCTTGACATACAATCGCTTCGACACACGATCTTTTCAACATCCGACGTAAAATTTGACTCGCCATTTGTTTCTACATCCGACGACATGCTTAAAATACGACGAATTATGACATTGCTGCAATGTCTTTGTTTTGCCAAAAGACGGACGCACAGCGGACTTTGTGAGATATAAATCAACACGGGTTCCTAGAAAGTGCAGGCGTGAAAAAAGGAAAAAGGTGACGCTTACCATTGAAATGAAGATGGAAATGATCAGAAAATATGAGCGTGGTGTGCACATCTGTGAAGTGAAGTTATTATTGTGGTACCAACGCCGAAGAGATCGCCAGCTTCGTCAGGTTTTTAATCATTTTATTTCAGAACTTGTGCAGCACAACATGTCTTCGCAGTTGATGCCAGCAATAATAGAATGTTAAAAGAGAAAATAAAATCTCTGCACCTTTTCTACTCTGCCACGTCAGCCATGCGGTGCGTTCAGGTACAGCACGCAAAACACATCTGCCATATTAGAACCTGATTCAGTACATTATTACATGAATTATTATTATATTATTATTCAAATTTGTATTTATAATTTGTCTTACTATGTGTAATTGCCATTTGTAATAGTACCAGCAGTATTTATTAAGGATTTGGTGTAGGTTTTCAGGCTGTGGAATGAATTAATGGAATTATAATGTATTCTTATGGGTAAATCCTGCTCGACATATGACCATTTCGATGAGCAAACAAGGTCCCAGAATGAATTAACTTCGTATGTAGAAGTACTACTGTACAGGTTTAAAAAAATTTAATGTGTAGAATTAAATATGATCTGTTACCATTTAGGCCTACATTAGTTTCTTGTTACACAAAAAAACTGTAAAACCCTTATTCTTATCATTGGTCGAAATAATTTAAACAAAAAACGGTGATATAAACTTAACGCTGATAATTGTCTGGAAAATCTAGCTGGTTGAAATTGTCTAGCACCGTGAAATGACATTTAAACAGACATTATGACAATTATATTCTTTCAGTGGAAAGCCATCCTCTGAAGATATGTTAAGTAACTCAACAGTTTATTCTGTTTTTACAGAAGAGAAATTGAAATGTTATTATGCCATTTCAGGTCAAAAATCAAGAAATTAATTATTTATTATTAACCAACTGGATGAACTGAACTAGATCCTCTGGTCAATATATCCTTTGATCTTGGATCTATTAAAATCAGTTTTGTGGGTTCGTTCCAAAATAGGGCCTATTTGGATTACCCCCATAACATGTATGGCATGTCACATTTACCTAGTTGATTAGAGTCCATGAAGGACTGTGTAGCAGTTTTACCAGAATAACTTTACACTGTTTAACCCCAGCAGACATGTCTTTTAACTGAAGTTTGAAACAATTGATGAGATTCCCATCTGCATCATTTTCCACATCATGATTATGTAAACACTAATCAAGTTTTTTTTTTTTTTTAATCATTTTTGCATATGCCAGGTAAAGCCTCACTAGATGATCACATTGCACATGATATAAACATTAGAGTTGGAAAAAAAAAAAAAAAAAAACTCCCACAGTACCCAAAGGAACAGTGAAATCCAACATGATGGTTGTGTTTCCATTCTGCATGTTGTCTTATACAGGTGTATCTAGAAATAAAGTAAATGCAGATTTTTTTCATGTGGAAATTGACAACATATATAGACTGTATATACATAAATACAATAAATATAAAAACATAATAATAACACCCATGCCCCACACACACGCACCCACGAACGCATATCCTGAAAATTATGTTTGGGACTATACTAGTCCTTCTCAAAAAATTTGCATATTGTGATAAAGTTCATTATTTTCTGTAATGTACTGATAAACATTAGACTTTCAAATATTTTAGATTCATTACACACAACTGAAGTAGTTCAAGACTTTTATTTTTTTAATTTTTATAATTTTGGCAAAAAAGTAAAGAAAAACCAAAAATCTCTATCTCAAAAAATTAGCAAATCATGAAAAGGTATTCTAAAGAAGCTACTAACCTAATCATCTAATTCAACAAATTAATTAAAAACCTCTGCAAAAGATTCCTGAGGCTTTTAAAAACTCCCAGCCTGTTTCATTACTCAAAATCCCAATCATGGGTAAGACTGCCGACCTGACTGCTGTCCAGAAGGCCATCATTGACACCGTCAAGCAAGAGGCTAAAACACAGAAAGAAATTTCTGAGCGAATAGGCCCTTCCCAGAGTCCTATATCAAGGCACCTCAGTAGGAAGTCTGTGGGAAGGAAAAAGTGCACAACCAGAAGAGGTGACCGCACCCTGAGAAAAATTTTGGAGAAGGGCCGATTCCAGACCTTGGGGGACCTGCAGAAACAGTGGACTGAGTCTGGAGTAAAAACATCCAGAGCCACCGTGCACAGGCGTGTGCTGGAAATGGGCTACAGGTCGCGCATTCCCCAGGTCATGCCACTGTTGAACCTGAAACAGCGGCAAAAGTGCCTGACCTGGGCTACAGAGAAGCAGCACTGGACTGTTGCTCAGTGGTCCAAAGTACATTTTTCAGATGAAAGCAAGTTTTGCATGTCATTCGGAAATCAAGGTGCCAGAGTTTGGAGGAAGACTGGGGAAAAGGAAATGCCAAAATGCCTGAAGTCCAGTGTCAAGTACGCAGAGTCAGTGATGGTCTGGGGTGCCATGTCAGCTGCTGGTGTCGGTCTACTGTGTTTTATCAAGGGCAGGGTCAATGCAGCTAAATGTCAGGAAATTTTGGAGCACTTCATGCTTCCATCTGCTGAAAAGGTTTATGGAGATGAAGATTTCATTTTTCAGCATGACCTAGCACCTGCTCACAGTGCCAAAACCACTGGTAAATGGTTTACTGAGCATGGCATTAATGTGCTCAATTGGCCTGCCAACTCTCCTGACCTGAACCCCATTGAGAATCAGTGGGATATTGTGAAGAGGAAGTTGAGAGACACCAGACCCAACACTGTGGATGAGCTTAAGGCCGCTATCGAAGCGTCCTGGGCCTCCATAACACCTCACCAGTGCCACAGGCTGATTGCCTCCATGCCACTCCGTATTGAAGCAGTCATTTCTGCAAAAGGATTCCCAACCAAGTATGGAATGCATAGCTGATATAATTAATTGAAGGTTGACTTTTTTTTGTGTTAAAAAAATACTTTTTTTGTATTGGTCGGATGAAATATGCTAATTTTTTGAGATAGGGATTTTTGTTTTTTTCTTGACTTTTTTGCCAAAATCATCAATATTAAAACAACAAAAGGCTTGAACTACTTCAGTTGTGTGCAATGAATCTAAAATATACGAAAGTGTAATGTTTATCAGTACATTACAGAAAATAATGAACTCTATCACAATATGCTAACTTTTTTAGAAAGACACATCACCGATTTTTTTTTTTTTTTTTTTTAATACATATGGCACACCTTATTTCAATTTGCTGCATTTTTTTTCACTCATGAATTTATTCATTAAGTGCCTTGTGATTGATTGGCAACTGATTCATTGTGTATCCCTCCTACTGGACATAATTAGCTGGGATAGGCTCCTGCGACCCGATTGTGAAGATAAACTGAGCGGAAGATGTACTGTATGTGAATTCCTTTGTTATTTGTTTTATTGTTTTATTCATGGGTTTGATTAATTGTGGCAAGTGTCATGAGCACTTTACTAGAGCTGTATAACACAATTATGCTATGTTCCATGTCATTAAACACATCCAAAATTCATACTTAAGGTGCACATGATTATAAGGTGCACTATTATTTTCGGGAATTAATAAAGTACTTCAAGTTGCTCTTATAGTCCAAAAAATGCAGGTATTTTAAAAAAGAATATTATTCCAAGTATTGTGTGTTTCACGTATATGTGCATTTGCACCATAACCTTCTCCATTCAGTTTTTCTGAATTGCCTGCTCTCCCGGTATTTGCTGTCTGTCTCGCTCTGTCAACATCTCAGCTTGTGAGGTCTCCAGTTACCGTGCCTGCTCGCTAGTTCAATTTGGCTATGAGCCATAACTCTAGCAAAGTAGGATTTTTTTTTTCATCAACAGACATTGGGTCTGTCATGGGCATAAAACGTACAGGTGTAAATAATAATACTAACGATGGGCCCCAAGTCAATTAAACGGAGCTGCAAGGCGTGACAGTACTCAGCGAACACGCACAATAGCAATAACCTAAAGCTCTAACCAAACACCTGTATGGAATCCAGCCATCACTAATATAGTTAATCATCATCCCACATATAGGTTCCTTGCTTGGATAGAAAAAATGTCCATAGTGAAATAAATTCAATATCTAATAATTCATGATTATTGACTACCTGCACTCAAATCAATTTTATTATAATAATTGGGCAGGGCTGGTGGGGAAAATAAATGAGAAATACTAGCCTAAGTCAACTAAAAAATAGATCAATACGATATCTGCTGTGAGTCTGCATAATTTCTTTGGAGGTAACTTCCTAGGCTTCTGCCCCTCTGTCTGTATGATAACCACTACCAAAAGCGGGAGGAGGGTTTGTTTTTCATAATGTGATAATGACATCATTATATGGAAACGTCAGATCATTGAACCAAAAGTTAATTTGCTTGCTTGGTTGAATTACTGTATATATCCACTTCATGCTTTATAATTGAAATAAAATATACCGTATTTTCTGCACTATAGAGTGCACCACATACCACACAGCCCAGATTTCTAAAAATTTAAGAAAAAAATCATTGAGGGAGCGACACAACATGTCTCACTCGTCTTTTCTGAGGCAGTCTGAAAGTTAAAAGGCTTAACTTAAAAAAGAAAAACAAGTCACTGCATATACAAAGAAGGAAAAAAATCCACTTTACCTTGACCTCAAAGCTTACGGTGGCAAAATCCTCTTCAATTAACTCATGGTAGGCTTTTTTATTAACTCAGGAGCACAAGTAGAAAAACTTGGTGTCAGGATTAGCGATTAGCCAGCATAGAATAGGATGCCAACATACTCACACTCACAAGGGATTCACAAAAATACTGGGTTTTACGCCACATGGCTGATTTGTGTACACTCCACTCCTCCCCTCCCCATCACTTATCTTTCTGACCCCCCCAACCCTCCTCTCTCTCCTTGGTCATCAGGCCCCCCACATGGTGTCAACCCAAAATACAACTAGCTAATGATAGTATCAACATATTCATAGTTAGGTAGGCGTTCATGTATTTCTTGTTGTTTGTTCTTCTCTCTCTCTCTCCTTCTTTTCTTCTGTCCCACCATAACCCTTTCCTATTTGCTGCTTTCTCCTAATAAACGAGGCATGTTGAATGATCACAATGGGAGTATGTGATACTCCCATGTGATACATTAAAACTGTTCGGACCAATCGGACACTCAGATTTCCATTTTCCATGTCAAGCAGCTAAACAGGACAGGTAAAAAATATATTATAAGAGCGGCAAAGCGTGAGTGAATTGGCCGCGGAGGGGCGAGTCCCAAGATAGAAACTCCTCCAATAGCAAAGGTGCTGGTGTCGTCAAGTCAAGGAAGCAGAAACCTTGATAAATGTGCTTTCTTGAAGCTTCCCTAGCTTTGGGACACTCGGAAGGTGGCTCTTACACCTTGTTGTTAAGCCAAATGATATTTCAATGTGCGTTTGTGTGTGTAGTTCACAAACAACAACAAAAACTATTCATATTCTTGGTGAAACTAGTAAAGCTCATTTAATATCACTCATGCTTACAACTAGTGTTGCACCGATACCATTTTTTGGCCCCGATACCGATACCTGGCTGTGCAGTATCGGCCGATACCGATACCATACCGATCCCCCCCTTTTATATATATATAACTCAAGGCTACCAGCTATCAGCGCTAGCATAGAAGTTGTTGTAGCACATTGTAACCATTCGTACTTTTTAAATATGTCAAAACGCCCACGGCTAGCCTTAAACTGTTCTTCTGAAATTTTACCAAGATTCATTCAGAGACTTCGTCGACAATAAAGTCCTCTTTTGAATTTGTTCTTTTGTATCAGTACCTAACATCAGGCCCAATTAATCTATAAAATCCTCAGAGTTTTTGAAGCGGCCGGCAAGCTTTGCAGCCGAGATTTCTAATAGTCCTTGCAGCCTAGATAAATGGTTCTTTTGTAATGGTCTTAACAAAGAGGTGGTATTTACTTGGCAAAAGATCACCTTCACACAAACAGAGTTTTTGGAATGCTACCACAAAACGAATGATGCATTTATGTTAGCAAACAGGAGAACTTAAAATTGTTGTCAACTTGTCAAAATAGAACACCTGCGCATGTAGTTAGAAACTATGAAAGCTTCATCGTGATACGCCTGACCGAGGAGCGAAATTTTATGAAAATAAAAGGCTTATTTTCAAAAAAATATTCTTATGAGGAAAATTGAAGCCTGCTCCCCCACCTCTCCCAATGTGCAGGTGCAGGTTTTGTTATGAAGCAGCATAACATAAAACATAAAAAAGCTGCTTCATAACAAAACCTGCACAGTTCAAATGGAAAAGGGAAAAAAAGTAGTGGCTTATGGTCCAAAAATTATGATAAATAATACTGTAACTCTTCAAAACTTTTAATGATCAATCTTAGTTGATGAAGGCAGTTTCAAATTTAGTGGAAACTCCTTTCTCCTTGTTTAAGGAAATTGAGACTCTTGAGAGCAATCTCTCAATGTTTTTAGGAGTGAAAAGCGAGGAACAATGCAATTAGGAGACTTGAGATGAGTATGGCGTTATATTTGTGCCACTATTCTGAGCGAGCAATGAGATTTTGAGCCCAGAAAAATCCCGGGCTAGCTGCCTTGCCTGCCAGCGCACCCACTTGAAGGCATTGGAAGGGAGGTTTCCAAACACCACACACAACCAACCTGTGTGCACCCGTTACACTCACCCCTGAAACCTTCACTGCCAATCCGGGTCACGGCACCAATGTAACCGGTGTTTGCATTGAACCGTGCCGCGATCTGATCCCCCTCGTCCAGGTTAGACTCGTACCCGCGCCGCACGACGCGTCGACACGGCAGGCGGATGCGTTGACCACGGTCAGAGCACTCACCTGCCGTGCATTCATTCATTTATTCATTCGTTCATTCGTTCAGAATATGGGTTATTCTGTTGATAGCCTTTTAGAGTATATTTCTGAACCCTGGTGCTATTTATCAAGTACCAGGCCGCTGATTTTTGCTTAGCCTGTAATAAGACAAAATTCCTTATCTAAATATTCAAAAAAAAAAAGAAAAAATGAATTGGGTACAAAATAATTTAAATATGTCTTTTTAGCCAAGTTAAAAATGTTATTCCTGTTTGAAAAGACTTGCCAATTGTTGGCTTTGAGTTTGCACTCAATAAAGATGGTTAATAAGCACGTCGTGCCAAAACGTTACCCTATTCCCTCCCTTACTAAGAAAACGACCTGGAAGGTCTGTGGGTTAAAATTTGTTGTTGCCAAATTGTCACCGGGGAACACAATATGAAAGATGATATGGGGCAACATAATATGACTTTAAATGTTATTGACTAAGTCCCATTAGCATGGTATTAATTTGGGGAAAAAGACTGAGAAAATGGAGATCCATATGTGGAACAGCTGGGATCTCGTGCTGTTTCCTGGTTGACTTGGCAGATGACCAATGTGTGTTGTGGTGTGTGTTCAGTCTTTCTAGGCTGGCGGTCTAGTTCAGATTACCTCTCTACTTCTGCGTACAGGACAGCAAAGCACCATACTCAAGATCATCCCGATGATCATGATCCCAGAGATGCAGATACCAACGTACCTAATGATGTCAATTTTACTGTTGAAAAATCTTTGACACCTGTTTCACAGAACTTTGTACCTAATTCTTGATCGGGGCAGTTGTTTGCCAGCGTCCCACAAGAGCTCATTACTTTCTGGTACGAGATAATGAATGTGCTGTTATTAGTTTCACTGTAAGTTGTTGCAAAGAAGTTTTGAACGTCTTCGATTATCTTGTCTTTGTGTAAGAATCCAAACACACCTGCTGCCACCTTAGCTCCCAAAGATGATCAGACAGGTAAAGAATGAACCTAGCAGACACTGAGATTCTCGAACAGCTCCACAGTAGCCAAAGAAACCCACCAACATCACCAGACTCCCAGCTCCAATTAGGATATAAACACCACAGAACAAAGGATCCCATCAACTCTTTTATTAGGAGAAATATAACAGCTATAACAAATCTGTTTTATCTGTTTAATGTTTTAAACGGACTTATCTTCATCTGAATTTAATTATCTTCGTACACGTTCTGTATCATTGATAGTTAGTTTAAATGTTCCTGTTGCACTGCTTTAAATATGTCTTTTTTCCTGCAATGAAAACTGCTAAAACACGAACAGATCCAACGCAAGATTTGAATCAGATATAGACCTATTAACCACCACACTACCAATGGATTGCTTGTGTTGAATCAGCTATTCGTTTTTCATCATTATGTGATGTACCTCGGTGAGATTTCAGAATAGCTGTAGCCTATTCAAGCAGAATTTGAGGCGGAAGGTGGCATACACTAAAATTCCTTCTATTTGGACTTAAATTGCAAGATGGATGTATGGATAGATGTTTTTTCTATTTACAGCCAAACTACTTTGGTTTATTAAAAAAAAAAAAATACTTTTTAATATTAAAATTTAATATATAATATAATATAAAACAATATAATATAATATAATATAATATAATATAATATAATATAATATAATATAATATAATATAATATAATATAATATAATATAATATAATATAATATAATATAATCAGAGGTGCACATAAGTGGTCCGCATGCGCGCATGTGTACTGGACGTAGACAAATGCGTTGACCCTCAACGGCTTCAATACGCTTTTGCGTACCGATGGCTGACCACTGTATTTGCGGCGGACACGAGAAAATCTATTCTCAAAATGTCAAAGAGGCAGGTCCGACTGAATAATTATTTCCGTGTTCCCCCACACCCGTCAAAAGACAGACAGACGACCAGTGTTGTTAATAACGGCGTTACAATATAACGGCGTTACTAACGGCGTTATTTTTTTCAGTAATGAGTAATCTAATTAATTGCTTTTCTTATCTTGGCAACGCCGCTACCTTTACTGAGGCAGGAAAGGCGTGCGTTACTATGCGTTACTAAGTTGGTTGAATAAAAAAAAGTCTGAGAGAAACGGACTCACGGAGACGAGAGAGCAGAGCAGGAGTGGGAAAGACGCCGTTGCAACCGCGATGCTAGGTGGCTCCAATAATACCTGACTGTAGCCATAGCCGACAAACTACGCCCACATGACACGGTAGATATCATATTATAGAACTAGATGCAATTGACAGACACAGCTGCATTGGCAACATGTTTTAATGACTACATGCATTAGTAAACAGCCGCCATCTTAAAGCAGTAGACCTCTCAGGAAGGCTCTGATGTAGAGATCCTTCATAGCGAACCTATGTAACTTTTTTTTTTTTTTTCTTTAAATCTAAAATGCTCCTAAATCGGCAAAATCTTAACTTAAATCTATCTTTAAATGATGAAACAGTTTTAAAACTTACACATGTTTAAAGTAGACAGAAGGAAACTAATGAAATAACGGGAGCAATTTTAACAACTTTAACGGTTGATTCACAACTTTAAATGACTTCCACACATAGCAAAGGTTACTATCTAGTTACCGCAATACCCTTGTGTCTAGTTAAGTGGAGGGTAAAGAATTGGGCTAGGGCCAATTGTCCCCCAAACCCTTTAAACTTCACATTGCGTGACCTGTTTTTGTTTTTTGTTTTCTTGAGAAAAAAAAAAGAAAATTACCACTAGTTACTTTTCCAAGTAACTAATTACTCTTACATTCAGGTAACTGAGTTACTAACGCAATTACTTTTTGGGAGAAGTACTTTGTAACTGTAATTAATTACTTTTTTAAAGTAAAATTAACAACACTGCAGACGACCGAGACGTCACCAGAGCTACCGAAAAAAGGACTTTTGCTGAAAAGTGGCTGCAGGAGGTACCATGGCTAGAAGCAAATGATGCTCTCATGGAAATGTGGTGCTAAACTTGCCGTGAGAATCTCAATGTCGCTGATAAGAGCAGCGCATTTAATGTAGGGTCAAAGAATTTCAGCCATCCAAACTTTGAAAATCACGAAAAAAACAGAGCATGATGGCAATTAAGCAAACTATTGATGCCAGACAGGACCCTACTCGCCCTATGGACAAGTGGCGGAATAAAATTAATAAAGAACAACGCCATGCAGTGACAAACGTGTTTTTGCTCGCATTTCACAAAGCTAAACATGCACGTTCAATGAGCTCTTAAGAGGTCGATATCCCACTTTTACAAAGGCTTGGAGTTAATGTGGGAGGCAAAAAAAATATGCGTACCCCTGTATATGTCTTTACATTTCACTTCAGAGTAATGGCAATTTTGTTGTGCCAGTTGATGTGAATGAAGTGTTAATTGTTAATAAAATTAATTTAAGGTAATTGGCTCCAAGTAAAGCTTGTCATAATTTTATCGCATCAGGCGGGTCGGCTCTTAAGCTCAATGACGACCAAGTCGCATCTCCCGGTCCTCCTCTGAGAACCTGGGCAAAAAAATTATGTGCATCCCTGAATATAATATAATTTTTTAATGATCTGTACTGGTTTAACTTTTCTATCCGTATGTTTTAGTGAAGTCTACCTATACTCACTTGAAAAAGAAGCTTGTGAAGCTTTAAATCACAGTGCACACGATAAAAAGAGAAAATCTGTCATCTTATATTGAAAGTGAAAACATGTATGAGCTGCATTCCATTGTGTAAGATTGCAATGTGCACAAAAGAGAGGTTTAGCTCTTTGATTGATTACCCAGCTGCCTTTCAGCACCTTTACACTACCACATCTATTTCTTGCTTGTCTGCACGCCCACCTCAACTTACACATGCGTACATAGGCCATTCAGGGGGTGACAGAGGCACAGCTAACAGCATATTAGCCACCTGTGGGCAAGCCAAGTGCTGTGTAAATCCCAGAGGAGAGGGGGGATGATCTGAGCTGCCCTGTCGGACCTAATCCTGGAGGACACCTAATCTCCACAATCTTCCACAGATCCGGAACCATCACTCTCCAGACTGAGAGTGATAATTCTAAAAGCAATGCCATGACAAGATGAGTACAATCAATCTTTAAGAAATTTAGACTCACTGTATGCATTGATGAAGACTCACTGACGTTGGCCCACATTGTGATCAATAGAGTGAGGAGCCTTGCCTTTTTAAAATTGATATTTATCTGTTAAGGACAGTAGATAATGTGAACTATGTGGACAATGTGAACTTGACAGTATAATACAACAGCATACATTCGAGAGGTACAACAATAGCATAAGATCCTGTTATGTGTTCTTTAGTTTTTTTGTTATTGTATATCGCGATTTATTCTCTAATAATACAAATAAGCTTCAATGGCAAATTTGATTGGCTAGAAAGGTTTCTAGTATTGCCTGAACAATGGGGAAAGTTTGGATGGTGTGTAAAATCCGGTTGAGCTAAGTCAGTCTAACAGCTGGTAGTTAAACTTGCACAAGGAAATTACTCAAAAACTAACACCATACAATTGAATTTATTCATGAATAATATATTCATTCACTTTCCCATTCACATTGTTTTACACTTTGCTGTGTAATATACCTGTATGGAAAATAAAAAAAAAAAAGAAATTAACTCACCATATGGTCAAGTGCAATGCAGTTGGCATTGATTTTATCTACAGTATCTATTGTATTATACATATTGTATACAAAATATTTTGTTTTAAATCCGCAAAGACATTCACCAGAGCTAACTATTTACCAGCCTGGAATAAACTGAATAAATCTAAAAATTCTTAGATGAAAATTACTTGTGCCCTGCAGTGCAGAATACATTTGGACATGTTTCATAGGGGACAAACTTTTAAATACATGATATAATGTTGTTACAGCTGTAACAACTCATTTACAATATGTTGATGTTTTCACTACACTCTCTAATTGTGGTTGTTGAGCAGTTTCCTGTTCATAACTTAGTGTGGGTTCAAAAGTGTGTCCTTGACCCGTAACCTTGCCTTTTACATACAGATGTGGACGGGAGAGGGTGTGGATGTAGCGCAACAATAAATAATACATTTGTCTGGATATAAAGCTTATTTAGTCATGCCTCCAATACTGAATCAGATATGTTGGGCAAGGACAGACGTATAATAACTCTATTGGCTTCTTCTGAAGGACATCAAAACACATTCCTTTGGTTTAAACATCTGGTAAAGTGACTGGTCAGAGGCTGAGTGGGGAGTCTGTTTTTATTGGAACAAGGACCTTTCTGTGGAAGTGGATCTGAGCTACATCTCCACCCCAAATGCAGTTACTCGTATCCAAATGTTAGCACTGTAATAGCATGGCTGCTCTTCAAATAGCACTTAAAAGGTGATGGTGGTGTGGGGGGAAAAAAAACAAGCAATTAGCATTTTCCAAGTACCACTCAGACAGCTGAAGTGCTAATAAACAATTCTATGATCCATTAATCTGGATCTTGCCTGCACATGACTGTTATCACAAAGTGGCGCTTGAATTCCTGTGGCACCATCAGAAGTTGTAATGAGACAATGGCATTAATCAGACAAAAGTAAGTGTGAGGTGTGAATTCACTAGTTGGCAGTCCATTAAGTAAAAGCCAATTAGGTGACAGAGTAATTTTTCCCCCCTCTCTGTGCCATGGATAGTCTTATTGTGAACATTTTATGCATTTAAGGGTCAAAGACAAATCAAAATGGCTACAGCAACCATTTTGGAACATCTGAAAAGGCTTTGCCTCCTCTAATCATTTTGTCATTCATGCAGCAATGAGCTTCGCTTGAAGACAATATAAATTTACAAGATGAGGGAAAAAAAAAATAAGATGTGCTATGTGGTAGATGTCGGTACACAGTCCGAAAATATCAAACATCATTGACCTGCGACCTCATCAATGTTCCTCTGGATGAAAGAACAACAAAATTTCAGATATTAAAGTGCTTTGGAAAAACTTTTTTCCATTATCTTGTGCTACACTTTTTTTTTTTTAATTCACCACGGGGCAAAGCCTAAGGATGATAGTGTTCTGGTGCAGGCTTGCCTGTGTTTGCTAAATATTCTATCAATCTAGTGAGTATGCTATTGCTCTGCTCTTATTCTAAAATGACTCTGATATCCACTTTCCTATTGGATGAATCATCTGAAATCACAGCAATGTTGCTGCCCAGGCGATTTTTTTTTTAAGGCATAACATTCTGACACTGCCCCGTTGCATACACATTGAATAGGTTTGCTGAAGTAGCATTGCACCCTAATATTGGACTGTAAAAAGTCTCTAATGACTATGTGCTTTTGTCTATCAATAAAAGGCTTTGAACATCACCATTTTCCTTCCATATTACCTGTGAAAATAAAAAAAGTCGAGGCAAAGATAGCCGGAGTTGACTTTCTCTTTTTACAGTTTTTAAGAAAAAGCTCCTTCTCCGGGGCGGCCACCCCGAATTTATATTCATATACCGGTATTAGCTTATATTGTTCCTATGCAAATGAGCTCACGAGTTCATCCCAGCCTCTGAGGCTGAACCATGAAATCCTACGTGGTTGAAAAATACAAAGTGTAAACAATACATTCCAATGTCTCTCTTATATATTTGAGGAGGAGAGTTCAAATGTTTACTGAAAGAATAAGGTGTGAAGATAAGCCTGAAGTACGGTGGCCGAGAGGTGAGAGAGTAACATGAGTAACTGCAATGAATTAATATGTGTAATTGTACACATGAAAATATTCCTTTTCACCTGCTACTGAAACATGAACACCTTGATGAATGATTGTTATAAAATATACACAATATGTTTGCCTTGACTTTCATCATGTCCCTCCTAGTCGAGCAGTAGATGGTAAAATGGTCTGAAGATGACAGTATGGTAACTATTGATGTGATTGAAAAGAAGTGGATGAAGTGGAAAAAGTGGTTGAAGTTTAAATTAAAACTGTAATAGCCTTGCCAGAATTCTTAGTTACTGTCATTTAAAAGGCATAGATGAAAAAGTATTTTTTTTATGTTTGCGAAAAGTGCAATTGAGTGGCATTGAACAGTTAGTATAAGACATAGTCTGGTATCAGATGGTGACAGTACGATAACCCATATGTTAAATATTACAACATTTGTATATGATTTATTTTAAATCTGTATGTAAAGCAACAGTGAAAGATTAAATTTGAACACAATTAAACTTGTATAAGTTTAATATTTATTACAACAATATACAGTTTGACTTTGGGGTTGCATACATTATCCTAAGAAGGAAAATGTAATGTCAAATAAAAATATACAATACGTATCATGATAGTGATGGCCATCTTCTCAAATTAGTACTTTCCTATCAACAAGACAGTAAAATGGGATTTGGTGTTTAATTTGTCTGCGTGGGGTAGGGAGTAAACCTGAACGATATATCGTTTAGACATCGCCATCGCGATGTGCGCATGCGTGATAGTCCCATTGCAAACACGTGCGATAGTTTTTTTTTGTTTTTTTTTTAATCCACATACACCTTGCTCTCTGCTCTGCGCACGGACTCACACCCTCCCTCTCCCAGCCCTTTGTTCCTCACAGTCACTGCAGCACTTGCTTATTAAAGTTAACAATGCTCGTTGTCTTTGATCTTGCCAAGAAGCGGACTTCAAAGCGGAGTAATGTGTCAATCATCGTTTAACTTGTTAAACAGTTTCTGCAAGGAAGCCGCGCTGGAATGAATGTGTGTGTGTGTGTGTGTGTGTGTGTGTGTGTGTGTGTGTGTGTGTGTGTGTGTGTGTGTGTGTGTGTGTGTGTGTGTGTGTGTGTGTGTGTGTGTGTGTGTAGAGACGTTGGAGACACATAAAATAAATGCCAGAAGTGATCATGAGGAGTTTGAAATTTCTAAATGTCATTCCAAGAGTCACAGCTAAGGTAGATAAACAGAAGCATTTAATAAAGCCAAACATTTTTCTACTACAGTACTTTATTCTTGTTCAAAAATGATTTGGTTGGACAGTTATGTTTAAAACTGATCATAATTATGACATTTGAAGGGGGAGGGGGCGTGCTAATTCGTGGTTTTTCACTTATCGTGGCGGCTTCTGGTCCCCGTTAACCACGAAAAACAAGGGATCACTGTACACTGTGGGGATGGTGAGTCATCCAGAGTCTTTCCAAACAGCTATTCAAGTCATCTAGTGAAAATTTCTTCCAAAAAAAAAGTATATATATATTTTTTTAATATCGCAATATAATATCGCAATATATCGCAAACCCCGAAAAATCGCCACAATAGTTTTTTCCAGTATCGTTCAGGCCTAGTATGGAGCACATAAAGGTTTCACACTGCCAGCATTGCTCTCAGGAAAAAAAAATACAAAAAAATTACTAGAGCAAGAGAGCACACAAGAGAAACCACAAGCTGGTCACAATATTATTGGTCATTTTGGTCAATATTATTGGAACACGTACATTGCTGAACGAAAGTATTGGCATCCCTGCAATTCTGTCAGATGATAATCGATTTCTCCCAGAAAATGATTGCAATTAAAAATAATTTGGTAGTAATATCTTCATTTATTTTGCTTGCAATTAAAGCACAAAAGACAATTGAAAACAAACATTAAATCATGATCAATTCACACAAACCTCCATAAATGGGCTGGACAAAAGTATTGGCCTCTTTTGAAAAATCATGTGATGCTTCTTTAATTTGTGTAATTAACATGTTAGGTACTTACCTGTGGCACACAGGTAAGTAACAGGTGCAATAGTGGTGGCAATAACTAATTCACACTTGCAGCCAGTAAAAACGGATTAAATTGGACTCAACCTCTGTCCTGTGTCTGTGTGTCTACCATATTAAGCATGGAGAAAAGAAAGAAGACCAAAGAGCTGTCTGAGGACTTGAGAAGCAAAGTTGTGAGGAAGCATTGGCAATCTCAAGGCTACAAGTCCATCTCCAAAGACCTGAATGTTCCTGTGTCTACCGTGCACAGTGTAATCAATAAGTGTAAAGCCCATGGCACTGTGGCTAACCTCCCTAGATGTGGACGGAAAAGAAAAATTGACGAGAGATTTCAACGAAAGAATGTGCGGATGGTGAATAAAGAACCTCTATTTACATCCAAATGAGTTCAAGCTGTCGGAGGGTACAACAGTGTCGACCCGTAATATCCGTCGGTGTCTGAATGAGAAGGGACTATATGGTAGGATACCCAGGAAGACCCCACTTCTGACCCAGAGAGATAAAAAAGCTAGGCTGGAGTTTGCCAAAACTTACCTGAGAAAGCCAAACACGTTTTGGAAGAATGTTCTCTGGTCAGAGGAGACAAAAGTAGAGGTTTTTGGGGAAAAGGCATCAACATAGAGTTTAGAGGGGAAAAAATGAAGCCTTTAAAACTAAGAACACGGTCCTCACAGTCAAACATCTCAGAGGTTCCCTGATGTTTTGGGGTTGCTTTGCTGCCTCTGGCACTGGACTGCTTGACCGTGTGCATGACATTATGAGTCTGAAGACTACCAACAAATTTTGCCGAATAATGTAGGGCCCAGTGTGAGAAAGCTGTGTCTCCCTCAGAGGTGATGGGTCTTCCAGCATGACACTGACCCAAAACACACTTCAAAAAGCACTAGAAAATGGTTTGAGAGAAAGCACTGGAGACTTCCAAAGTGGCCAGCAGTGAGTCCAGACCTGAATTCGATAGAACACCTGTGGAGGGATCTGAAAATGGCAGTTTGGAGAAGGCACCCTTCAAATCTCAGAGACCTGGAGCAGTTGGCCCAAGAAGAATGGTCTAAAATTCCAGCAGAGCGTTGTAAGAAAACACACTGATGGATACTGGAAGCGGTTGTTCGCTCTTATTTTGTCTAAAGGTTGTGCCACCAAGTATTAGACTGAGGGTGCCAATACATTTGTCTGGCCCATTTTTGGAGTTTTGTGTAAAATGATGATGATTTAATTGTTTATTTCATTCTCTTTTGTGTTTTTTATGGAAAGCAAAATAAATGAAGATAAAATCATTTGTAATTGCAATCATTTTCTGGGAAATATTGAGCATTATCTGACAGAATTGCAGGGGTGCCAATACTTTTGGCCAGCAGTGTAGGTGTATGTGACATGACAAGAATATCAGGCCCTCGGGATGACATTTAATTAAGATGGAAACCGGCCCGCATGCCGCAGCCACCCGCTGCTGGTTACCAGATGCCAAAACTACATTACCCACAATGCAAAGGTTGCTGCTACTTCACAACAGCGCATCTGACAGCGAGAGGCTTTGGTTTCATTACTTATGAGGAGACTGAGTAGGTGTTTATCTTTCAGCTACCCCCTCCCGAAAAATTGCTAAACGAAAGGTGGATTTGATGAACAGGGTGTTTCGAGCCATGTGGGAAGCAGAGTACATGTTTGTGAAGGTGAAATTCATATCATTGTGTCTTCTGTGTGGAGAAAATGCTGGTGTAATGAAAGAAATAAAATCTAAGAAGGCACAGAAGAAAGACTGTGAAATGTGGAAGAATTTAAATGAGCTTTTAAGGAAATATTGCTGTATTCGTTTAATTGTTAAATAATATATAATGTGGTCAGTTTTGGTTCAACAGGTAATATGCAATCATTTTAACAAATGCTGAACCAGTTCAATCATATTATGTGTATTACTTGGGGTGGAAAATAGGTGAGAGAAATGTTTTTTTCTTGTTTTTTTTTTTTATCACTATTTATGCCAAAAATATACCAATCTGGTTCCCATGAGATCTAATAGCTGTGAATGTGGCAAATCAAAGAGTTTGAAACCCCTGGCCTGCCCGAATCATTGTGACACCCAAACACACACAGTTCAAAATGGAAGCCACGACAGTCAACAGTTCTCCACATAAGTCTGGTAGCTGGTTGCAAACTTTAATTTCAAGTCAGCTATATAGGTAATATACTAACTATACTTATGTTTTTTAAGTCTATCAGCAAATGTATAAAAATAGGTAAATCAAATTGGTACCATTCAGCATTCGTCTTTGAAAATTAGCCTATAGTAACATTGAAATGCATTCATTAAGACCACTTACGATGACTCTAAAGTTAACATTCGTAATTTTAACACTTGATAAGGGGCTAGCTAAAATGAGTACGGATGGAGAGTTTTTATATACAAGGTATGGCATAGCCATAGATATTTATTTTTTTACAGTAGCCTACATAAAAATGATTTCCACTTTGTTCTTAATATTGAAATTCCATTCTTTTGTTCTTTTATACAAATATCATTAGGAATATGTTGTTGTTTTTTATGTGTAGCCCAAATCCAGAGTTGAGAAAATGTGTTAATGTACTGCATAATTAATCAACACAGCATGGTAAATACTTGACCATGATAATAAACAGTTTGGCTCCTCATTTTGTAAGATGGTTACTATTCAAAACTAACCATTAAAAAAAAAAAAAAAAAAAGAAAAATCAAAACAGCATTTGTGCCTGTGTGAAGTGAATACATTGCCCGCTTTGTTCTCCTACCTCCCCTCCCTTAGCACAGAGAATAGCTAAAGTGTTGGCCATGTGTCTCCTCCAACCGGCATGCATGGATATGCAAAATTCTTGATCTTCTCAACAAAAAAAGGCAGACAAAGAACACATCAAACTGTGTGTCCCTGAATTGGGACTATGGTGATGCCAGAGGTGGGGGAAGGGAAGTGGTGGCATGGGGAGGTTATGCAAAATCGATGTGTGCTGGCTGGCAAGTGTACAAGGGAGGCCCATGAAATACTATGCACGGCACTTACGTCTGGATGTTTTGATACAATATCTTCAGTTTCCTCACACATCATCCCGCCACAACTCAGGTGTCCGTGCACAAAATTCATAAAGCCTAAATGACTGGTGGAGAGGATAGTGTCTGGTGGTAGTGTGGGACCCTAAGCCATTTAATGATAGCAGGCACCAGAAGTCCCACAGATGGCTTATCTAACTATTGTCTTCCTTTCCCAGTCCCTTCAGGCTCTATCCCATTGCCCCCCATGTAGTATGCTACTTTTTACCCCCATTCCAACCAATTCTAATCTTGTTTAGTAACATTCTAAGACCGCTGAATGGCTTATCTCCCAATTCCCCTGCGCATTCCCTCTGCTTTGTTTTTCTTTCTTCCCCCAAATGATAGAACAGCATGGCAGTGGTTGACGGCAGTTATCTTCAGTGGTGTTAAAGGAGAGCCTGGGCATGATAGTGTGGTTGGAAGGGCACCATCATGAAGACCAAGAAATGTTTGGGCTTTAAATAGCTCTCATTTATTCATAATTATCGTTCATATATTTTGCATCCTCTAATACTATGTGGGGATGACATATATGGTGATGACATGAGCAAACTCTGGATGCTGCCCTCCTACTGGGCAGGTCAGCTTTGCTCTCATTTGTATCATCTCTCACTCTCACTCCATGTCTTTTTGAGCTACTGTCTGACTCACTGATACTCCAAGAGTTCCTTTCCATCTATCTGGACAAAGATGTCTGCTTGACATATGCGATTGTGCCATGCATAAAAGATGCACTTTTCCCCCCAGTAGGCTAAATATACTGTAATTTTTCAATCTAGTTTGGCATTTTAAGTCAACATTTCAGGAAGTCTTCAGGTAGTCAAATGGCATATAGAAAATCAACCATCCACATTCAGACCTTAGAACAACTATAATGTATTTGTTGGAATGCAGAAGCGTGCTGATTTACATTTATAAAACCTAGGCAAGCATGATGAGTAAATGTGAACCCACACAGGAGTGCCAGTGCCAAGCGAGTTTGCAAGCGACTTTGAATGATCCTGTATGCCAGGAGAATGAATTGACAAATGAAAGATGTTCTAATTTCCTGGGTCATTTTGATTCCCAGTTATATAAAAAAATTGAATGACTTCCACGATCCACTATCAGACATTTTTTTTTCTCATTTCAATTTGAAATTGTTTGACTTTTTGACTTCTTCAGATTTGCCAAAATTACTTTACTTTTAGGTTTTATAGTGTCACCAGTTTCTTCAGCATGCTTTTTTAGTGTGCACTGAATCTCTTTTAATACTCATCTCGGTTTTTTTCTTGAGTTCTAAAAAATGTCTGCCTATAGCCTAAAAGCATCACCTGCTAGCATGTTAACTGAGGCAGCTACATGGGAGCTTGTAAAGAAAGTCACAATGGTCTGCCTATAGCCTAAAAGCATCACCTGCTAGCATGTTAACTGAGACAGCTACATGGGAGCTTGTAAAGAAAGTCACAATGTAGAGCAGATCAAGAAGACTGGGCCTCTGTGTTCACAATGTTTTCTCTGCTCAACTTTTTACTTTTGTTACCATACATATCAAAGCATTTTCAGCTCCTTTTCTCAGCTTGCTAATAGGACACGTTGCCATTTATACAGATTTGAATAAGTGGATAAGTAGCACAAAGGCCCCTACAGAATAGGGAATGACTTGGAGCACTTTCATCGGCTGCTGAAAAGGACATTGTTATTGTCCGACCTCACTGCTGCTTCCACAGGCACAGGGGGAGATTACGGGCGACGAAAGAATCCACTTAACACATTTTGTTTTGTATTTCTATCTTTTCTTCTCCTCCTATTTGACTGATGTCGGATGTATGAAAAGGAGGAAATATTGGCAAATGGGATTTGCGTCTCTGTGTTGCGCCCAGGTATCGGCACGCCTTGACATCAAAGGCTGCAGCAGTGCTTTGAAGTTTAGCGTGACGAACAACACCTGTGTCGTTCTCGTTGTTAAAAACCGTTCGTCACACTTACACTTCACACCTGTGCCCGAGCCAAGCTTACAATCTGGGATTTGTGTTGGTCACAAAATCCATCCATCCATTTTCTATACCACTTATCCTGTTCAAGGTCACAGGGGGTTAGAGCCTATCCCAACTGACTTTGGGCAAAAGGCGGATTACACCCTAGAACGGTCACCAGTCAATCACAGAGCACATAGAGTGAGTGGGAACTGAACACTCCCCCCGACACTGCCTGAACAGATGTCTGGCAAGTAGATACACTACCTTCAGCAAATCAGTCACAAAATATTTAAGTGTGCAAATTTAACAATACAATATTTGCACAGACTTGGTTGGCTAATGTGGATTTGGTGATCTACTGTAGAAACAATGTAAATAGGATCAGCTCTCTAAACACATCTGTGTTGCCAAGCCCCAATAATGTGGTTTCTTAAGCCTTGAGCTCAATGGTCCCCGTGAAGCAGCTTCTCCAAGAATTTAGGCAGAGGTGGGTGGAGTAGCTAGAAATTGTACTCAATTAAGAGAAGTGTTACTTCAGAATATTACTCAAGTACACGTACAATAAAAGTAGTCCTCCAAAAAAATTTGCTCAAATATACAGTAAGTCAAAAATTATTCAGTGAAAAGAATTCTTAAGTACTCAAGTAAGTGCTTATAATGTCTGATGTGGTGACCCTTTATTATGACTTAATTCACCCACTGAACTTGTGTGTGGGAGATGTTGTACGTCACAGTCACGTGACACAGACACTTCAGAGCCGTGTGCGTTCCGGCTGAGTTAGCAGAGTTCCTAGAGACACATGAGCCGCCGAGCACGGCAACAAGACTCCATCCAATGTCTTACCGCCACATTGGTGACCCCGACTTGCCTCGCGAAAGTCTCAGAGGCATTTTTGAACACTTTAAGCAATGGCAGATGCTGGCTTTGTAGAGCTGGTGACGTTTAATGAGTCTTCTCAGACCGCGTGGTTCGCGTCCGCGGAGGAGCAGTTCATCCTCCGTGGTATTTCCGATGATACCATGCGCTTCTACCACGTGGTAGCCGCGCTCGGGTACTCAACGGCGGTCAGAGCACAGCGCTTCGTGGTTTATCCGCCAAAGGTGTACAAGTATACGGGACTCAGGGCACACCTCCTCAGACTTTTTGAACCGTTGTACAAATTGACTTCAAAGACGCCCAAGGTGCCCTCCTCGAGAGCCCTACTGCCCGAGGTTCCCGCCAACGATGGCAGCGCTTCCGCCCCGGTTCCTCGCAGTCGTACTTCTGTCCCGGTACCCGCGTCACCACCGCGCGCTTCCGCTCTGGCACTTGCTGACGCCGACGTTGCTGTCTCGCCTCCGGCCCCGCTCTCGCTCGCCTCGGCTCCGGCGCTGCTCTCCGTCGATGCCGCTGCAGCCGTCCCTGGCCTTCTCTGCTTCGGCGCCGATGCGCCCGCCTGCGGCCTGCTCGACGACGCCCCGTCCGCCTCGGGCCTACTGGACGGCGTCCCGTCCAGCCCTGGTTTTCTCGACGGCGTCTCGTCCGGCCCTGGTTTTCTCGTCAACGCTGCGCCTGCTCTTGGCCTTCCTAACGACATCAATCCTGTGCCTGCGTCTCTGGCCGCTGCTGACATCGCTCCAGCACCTGCGCCTCTGGAAGTCTCTGAGGTCGCCCCACTGCCGGCGCCGCTGAACGCCGCTGCCATTGTCCTTGCTCCAGCTCGTCGCACGTCTCGACCTCTTCCTCGACCGCTGCTGAGCATCGTGTGCCGCCTCTCTCGGCGTCCGCTTCTCCGGTCACGCCTGGGCGGTGTTGCACGACGCGCTCCTCGTCCTGGACGGCCGCCTGGTCGTCGCATTCGGTCGCCGGCCGCCTGGCATCCTGGGCGTCCTCCAGATTGTCGCGCTTTGTTGTTCGTCATCTGGCATCCTGGACGGCCGCCTGATCGCCCGTTCGGTCATCTTCCACCGACGCCCCGGCTGCGCGACCCGACCGTTCTGTTCTGTTGATTCGGGTTGCGTCTGACAGCCTGTGTGGGTGAATTCTGGGGAGACCTGTATGGTGACCCTTTATTATGACATAATTCACCCACCGAACTTGTGTGTGGGAGATGTTGTACGTCACAGTCACGTGACACAAACACTTAAGAGCCGTGTGTGTTCCGGCTGAGTTAGCAGAGTTCCTAGCGAGTAACAAGAGAAACATGAGCTGCCGAGCACGGCAACAAGACTCCATCCAATGTCTTACGGCCACACTGATTTATTTTTAAAACAATGGAATCAGACAGACTAAGACATAAAATTATGTGAACATTCTGGAATTTCTAAATAATAAACAAATTAACACATTAAGGAACAACAAATTCAAATTTATCGAAATGTCTTGTTTTTGTCAACACGGAAGCCACCTCATTATACCGCTGCTCTTTCACACAGTGTGTAAGGGCGTGTTCACACCTGCCCTGTTTGGTCCGGACCAAACAAAAAACATTTGTGGTGTGCACCTTTTGGGCTAGTGTGAATACAAACCTGCGAAATCTGGTGAAGACCAAACAGCCGGAGAGGTGGGCTCGCGGACCATGGTGCGGTTTGCTATAGGTGAGAAAGCGACAGCACCATGGTCCGGACAAACTTTTTTGTAAATAACAGGCTTCTGTAGTTGGGAAATGTTGCTTGGTTAGCAAAGGAGTGTGTGGTTAGCAGTATGTCCCATTATACGAGTCATGGATCAACGTAGACCAATGATGACCGGAATGTCTACTGTCCTTGTAAAATGAACAATGGCATCAAAGGCCTATGATACTCCATATTTCCCACAAATGCTTGTAATTGGAAAAAACACATCATTATGAGCACGTTTGCAGTACTCGGGAGCGCTGTGATTGTTTACTTCCTTATTTTAGCGTGTTAACCCACCCAGATGGTTTTGTCTAGTGATTGAACAATTTTTGTACATGTGTAGGTTTTTGTCAAATCCTAGGTCGCTTGCTCAAATTGCATTGTGAAAAGCAACCGCATCATAAAAGTCCAGACCAAATGAATTTTAGTGCGGACCAAAGAAAGCAAACTATGGACTTTCCTGGTTTGAATACACCCTAAGTGAAACATGCTTTGTATTTGACACCACAGGTATTTATTATTTTCAGTTTCATCATTAAAGGCAGCTACCGGTGCCATTTTTCAGATGCTTTTTAACACTTGAGGTCCTCAGGCTTTTTTGGCTGTTTTTTCAGTCGTATTTTCTCCATACACCATATAAAAATGTTTAACATTCCCTGGGTATATTGCTTAGTATATTTTTTCCCCAGCACAACGTCTTCTGTATGAAGTGTTATTTCAGTGATCCCTTGTTTTTCCCGGTTAATGGTGAACACCCCACCCCCACAAACATATGCGAAATAGAGGCAGAGCTTATTTACATTAAAACATTTTTTTGGTGTTCTCAGTGTATTCATTCAGATTTAAGAGCATTGGAAAGAGATATATATCATACTTCTTTCCCCTAAATGATCATTCAAAAACAAACAAAAATAAACCTCTTATGTATATGTATGATTTATTAAATGTTTTTTAGGCATTTATAATGATTATGATATAAGTGAGAAATGTATAAAAGAAAACAATAATTTGTACATTTAAACATGCAAATATCTTAACATTTTAATGTTTAGTCATGGATGAACCCAAAGAAAACATACATCCTCCCGTGTGGCTGTGCTCAACTCGATTGCACACCGCTCTCTCACCGTTAATGTCTTCCAGTAAGCATATATGTATGCTGTATTCATGTTGCATATGCATTATGATGTAACTTGTTTATTTAGCAGCTTTGGATAATACTGAAAGTCAAACTGAATGTAAAAGTGCTTATTCACCACCACGAAAGCTTAATGAGCAAAATCTGAAAGAACACTGATGTGATCAAAGGACTCAGTGTCTTGCAACTGCAAGCTTGTATGTGGTCATGTGACTGTATTCTTACGTCTGATTAGTATAATGGCGTCAAATGATTATTGTTGCAATGCTTCATTGGTGAAACCGGTGGGTTACTGTGGGCATCTCTGGCAAAAATAAAAGAAACCCAATGTAGAAATAAAGAGGTTATAAAATAACGACTCCCATGTAACCCAAAGTAAAGGAGTAAGGGTAGCTTTCATCTTTACAAATTTAATCAAATAAGAGTTTAAAGTATGGTGAAGTGAAACTACTCTTAGAAGTGCATTTTTCTCGAAATGTTACTCAAGTAAATAAAACGAAGCAATTGTAATGTGTTTCTACCCACCTATGAATTATAGGGAAGTGTTACACGCTTTCCAAGCAGCCACAGTGTCATCTTTTTATGTGGTTTATTAAAATATTAAATACTTTATACTATATAAATACTATATACTTTGAAACTGTACTTTGTGTATGAAGTTTGATTACCAATTGCCTATGGAACATTTTTGGCTAAGCCATAGCATTTCTTCAGATCATAAACCGTGTTCCATCAGTTTATATCATTTGCCTAATAGCACAGTTGCACAAGTCGTATTTAAAAGTTTTCAGAAGACAAAGAAAAAAGACAATTTATAACAAGCACATTGGTGTTTTTAATTGGTTTGGTCCCAGTAAGTTAAGAATGACAAGTGCAATTGTGCCGTTAGGCTAATAATATGGAAATGTCTTAGTGGGATGAGTGTAACAACCTCATTCAATTCATAAACATATTTTAAATTCTCAGAGTGGATTAATATTGCAGTATGTTTGTAACCTAAATGAAGGAAAACCATTACTTGGAACAGATTTTACTCAGAATATATTGATTGTCGCAGTGAGTGATGACATTATTAATGGGCATCAGGTATTACATGTGTTTGCATTAAGAAAATAACAAACTCAAAATTTGTCCATTTTAACTCATTATTAAGGTAAGTGTGGGCATCCATCCATTTTCTGTATTGCTTATCCTCACCAGTGTTGTTAATCTTACCTTAAAAAAGTAATTAATTATAGTTACAAATTACTTCTCCCAAAAAGTAATTGTGTTAGTAACTCAGTTACCTGAATGTAAGTAACTCAGTTACCTGAATGTAAGAGTAATTAGTTACTTGGCAAAGTAACTGGTGATAATTTTCATGTTTTTTTTTTTTTCTAAAAAAAAAAAAAAATAGGTCACTCAATGTGAAGTTCAAAGGGTTTCTTGGGACAATTAATCTTTGCTATGTGTGGAAGTCATATAATGTTGTGAATCAACCGTTAAAGTTGTTAAAATTGCTCCTGTTATTGCATTAGTTCTCTTCTGTCTACTTTTGACATGTGTAAGTTTTAACACTATTTTATCATTTAAAGATAGATTTAAGTCAAGACTTTGCCGATGTGGGAGCATTTTAGATAAAAAGTCACTTAGGTTCACTAGGAAGGTTCTCTACAACAGAGCCTTCCTGAGAAATCTACTGCTTTAAGCTGGCAGCTGTTTACTAACACATCTAGTTCTTTATTATACATGTTGCTAATGCAGCTATGTCTGTCATTTGCATCTAGTTCTGTATATATGTGATATCCACCGAAGCATCATGTGGGCGTAGTTTGTAGGCTATCGGCTCAGGTATTATTGGAGCCACCTAGCATAG
This sequence comes from Corythoichthys intestinalis, assembly GCF_030265065.1. NCBI lineage: Eukaryota > Metazoa > Chordata > Actinopteri > Syngnathiformes > Syngnathidae > Corythoichthys > Corythoichthys intestinalis. The sequence continues at coordinate 20,123,598 of NC_080401.1, read as the reverse complement.
GAGCATCGCGTTTGCAACGGCGTCACCCTCCCTTGCCTCCTCCCCACTCCTGCCCTGCTCTCTCGTCTTCGTGAGTCCGTCTTTCTCAGACTTTTCTCGCGTCAGTCAACCAACATAGTAACGCACGCGTTTCCCGCCTCAGTAACGGTAACGGCGTTGCCAAGATGAGAAAAGTAATTGATTAGATTACTCACTACTGAAGAAAATAACGCTGTTAGTAATGCCGTTATATTCTAACGCCGTTATTAACAACTCTGATCCTCACAAGGGTCATAAGGGGCCTATGCCAATTAACTATGGGCAGGTAACCTGGAAACACTGTGAACTGGTTGCTAGCCGATCACAGGGAAAAAGAGACATTTTTTTCTTCCTAATTATAATTACATGACAACAAGTATTAAATCTGTCAACCCAAATGATGATATGGTATTTGTTGTACATTTACAGCATTTGTATTTTTGGGAAGAATAATTCAAGAATGGAATGTTAATCTGCCCCTCGGGAAAAAAAAAATACTACATTTAAAGTTAAGATGGTGTTACAGTACCTGAGACACCCAAGAGGGCATGGCAGACAGCAGCAACAGTAGTTCAATCCTGGAATGTGTTTTCCAAGCTTAATGTGAAAGCACCAATACAAAGAAATGTTCTGTTATTGCCATTGATGAGCCAGCACAAATGGGCAGCCACCACCTTGAATCATTCTCCCAGGAAATGTCTTTCACTACTGTCTTTGTTTTTATACTGTAAGTCTCCTTACAAACTCCAGGCGCTGTATCAGGTATACTGGGTAAGAGTAATTGAAATCATTAATCGTGTTTTATTCTACTTTAGGATAGAGTAAGCTTCAATTGCAAGGAGGCCATTATGGATTGTGCTTCAGCGTATGTGCAACGCGAGTGACACAGAATTGAGTTCTATGCAGCACTGAGTTCCAAAACTAGAATAGATCATTATGCAATCTTAGTAAAACCATTGATTGATTGATTGATTGATTGATTGACTGAACAAAACCTAGACACATTAAAAGACACAATGATAGCCCATTCAGTTATATTTATTCTTGGTTACTGTCAAGTTCAAATATAAATCCTTATAATAGAATTATAATTTCATGATATTATAATATAAATTCATAAACATTACACAGAGTAAGAAGAGAAGGCACTCAACTTTTTGAACAGCTTGCAAGGAGAATGGAGGAAAGCTATAGAATGCAATACTAAGGGGCCATTTACATGGTGACGCTCCAGGAATACGACACATTTCATGTTTGTATTTACATGGTTTTGTCTTGGTTCTGTCTCCATCCGAAAGATGTCGCAATTCCGCGTGAAAACGATTTAGCATTCATGTTCTAGAGGGCAGGCAGTTTTACATGGTGACAGCCAATGATCCACTTCCTTAAAGGGTATTTAAACACCTGGGGAAATGCTAATATTCCATCATTTATCCATAAACGCATGCCTTTTGGATTCATATCATGCTACTACATGTAATTACACACATCGCAACACCAAGAAAATGATAGAAATTTGGATCGATTGTCAAGCTAAAACGACCGGCGCCCGAGATCCCGGAAATCTAGCATATTGTGTACGTGACGTCACAACTAGGAAACACCCGGCTCAGTGCTTAGTACTGAATGGCGGCGATGATGGCCGACAATTTTGTTTCTAGGTGCAGCGACGAATCCGACGTAACGAACGTTCTTCTAATGGTGACGAGGAGAGTTATGAACCTTTCTTTGGTGTTTTGGGTTATCAATTTAAGCCCAAACGAAAGCCAATGCAGCCTAATGAAACGATCATTGAGGGGAGCAATCACATTAATGAAACACCGGCAACAGATCGTGTGGGAAACACCGAATGGTTTGTTTTGCATTTCTTTTTGTGAAGCTGATACACCGTGACCGCAAAATAAAGTAATGCATAGAATAATTATAATTTATTGTGCTATCATAGGTTTTCGCTCTGCCAACAGACACAAATATGAATGGGATTAGATGATTTGTTGTATATATTTTACGAGCGATAATTTGTACATGTGTCCAGTCCTATATCCAATGCGTGATATGTTTTTTATTATAAAAGAATACTCAATCTGGCCATTTCGAGCTTGGCTGCTCCCCTCCTTTGCTTAGGTGCTTAGGGGTGGTGGGGTGGTCTCATCAGTGCCAGTCATCGTCCTCTTTCTTGATATTTCGGGACATTTAGGTGGCTGAGTGTGTATGGTGGGCACCGCATCTGCTTTCAGCATCAATTTCTTAGCAAAACCTGATTTCATTTGTCCATAGTTCCAATAGCTTCCAGGTGTAAAATGTGCACCACACAAAACCGTGCCCGAGGCTGGGTCTGCAAAATTAGCCCTCTTTGCACGGACGAACTTTACTCATTGTCTGCGTAGTCCAGATCTTTTTCTCGCGTTCAGGAACTCATGGGTACTACATTGCGACAAATGGCTATTTGTACACCACAGGTTTGAACAATTTTAGCGAGTTTTTGATAAAAGACGAACGCAACTCTCTCGTCGATAAACAACGATGGCACCTGCCTCGACCTTTTGTTTCCTGGCTGGGACGTCAAAGCCCCATTTGGCTGTTTCCGGAATACTTTCGGAAATGTTCATAATTTTCAATCTATTTTCGATAACTGCTCATGAATGTGATTTATTTTTTTGTTAACTTTATTAATATTTGTTATCTTGCCACATAACGGTTCTATTGATATCTCACAGCCCCTTAGTATTATAATTCTCTTTAACTCATTCACTCCCAGCCATTTTCACCGGCGCAACCCCCTTCGCTCCCGGCCGTTTTACTGGAATAGGACTGATTTTGCGGGGGCCACAGAAAATTCTGTTCTATTGCTATATAAGCATGGAACCCACCAAAAGATATGATATAAAAATGATATATATATATATATAAATATATATAGGGCAAATATTTATTTTATAATTAGTATTAAGTCAACCACTAATTGTGCAAGTTCTCCTACTTGAAAATATTAGAGAGGCCTGTAATTGTCAACATGGGTAAACCTCAACCATGAGAGACAGAATGTGGAAAAAAAAAACTGAAAATCACATTGTTTGATTTTTAAAGAATTTATTTGTAAATTAAGGTGGAAAATAGGTATTTGGTCAATACCAAAAGTTTATCTCAATACTTTGTTATGTACCCTTTGTTGGAAATAACGGATGCCAAACGTTTTCTGTAACTCTTCACAAGCTTTTCACACACTTTTCTGGTATTTTGGCCCATTCCTCCATGCAGATCTCCTCTAGAGCAGTGATGTTTTAGGGCTGTCATCGGGCATCACAGACTTTCAACTCCCTCCACAGATTTTCTTTGAGGTTGAGATATGGAGATTGACTAGGCCACTCCAGGACCTTGAAATGCTTCTTACGAAGCCACTCCTTTGTTGCCGTGGCTGTGTGTTTGGGATCATTGTCATGCTGAAAGACCCAGCCACGTCTCATCTTCAATGCCCTTGCTGATGGAAGGAGATTTTCTCTCAAAATCTCTCGATACATGGCCCCATTCATTCTTTCCTTTACACAGATCAGTCGTCCTGGTCCCTTTGCAGAAAAACAGCCCCAAAGCATGATGTTTCCACCCCCATGCTTCACAGTGGGTCTGGTGTTCTTCGGATGCAATTCAGTATTCTTTCTCCTCCAAACACGACAACCTGTGTTTCTAACAAAAAGTTCTATTTTGGTTTCATCTGACCATAACACATTTTCCCAGTCCTCTTCTGGATCATCCAAATGCTCTCAAGCGAACCGCAGACTGGCCTGGACGTGTGCTTTCTTCATCAGGTGGACACGTCTGGCAGTGCAGGATTTGAGTCCCTGGCAGCGCATTGTGTTACTGATATTAGCCTTATTACTGTGGTCCCAGCTCTCTGTAGGTCATTCACTAAGTCCCCCCGTGTGGTTCTGGGATTTTTGCTCACTGTTCTTGTAATCATTTTGATGCCACGGGGTGAGATCTTACATGGAGCCCCAGATCGAGGGAGATTATCAGTGGTCTTGTATAGGGATGGGAATCGCAATCCGATTCCAGTTCCGAACCGGTTGCTAGTGTTTTGAGGCCTCGACATCACAATGAAGAAGCCTTAACGATCCCTTTAACGATTCCTAAAGATGCGTATTGCGTCGTGACGTGACGTGTCTTGTTGTCCAGACGCCTCAAACTAACATGGCACCAAGAACCACTCGCTCCAAAGTTTGGCTACACTTCACCAGGAAAGAGGGTGAAAATGAAAGGTTGCGATGGTTTAGCACGAGCATTGCAGCCGTAAACATAACAATGACAGCACGTAGGTTGAAACACTCGAAAGTGTGTCTTCACTTCAGGAGGAAAAATGACAACAAAGTGACTTGCAGTCATTGCAAGGTGGAGATAACTGCATCGGAAGGGAATACGACTGCACTGTCCTCACAGAGACGCTAAGGCTCAGTCCTGGCTATACAGCTAGCTAAACTCCCAAATGACGATGTAGAAGACGTTGGTATAATTTGCTGACTTTATTCAACCATCATTTGAAGAGTGAAACTAAAAATAGAAATGAAATCAATTTCATCCCCAATAACAAACAGGTTTGAATCATCGTAAATCAGCGATGATTAGCTGCTAATGCAGTAAAAACAAACGGTTAGCATGTGTTCGCTAGCATTAGCACATCGTTCAAACCACTACACAACTGGATTTAAGTGTCCGATCGCGAGTGGAAACACACAACAACAACACAAAAGATGATACATACAGGTGTTGCCTCTGTAGATATTTTACAAACATTAACAAAGAACGTAGGCTTGTATTAACAGTGTTTCCCTCTCTCACTAACTCGCTCACTCGCTTAGATGTGGCACTTCTTTGCGTGTAAGCGCACTCTTCTTCACGTGAGGAAGCGCAAGGGCGCCCCCCACTTGAGCGTGAAAGCACAATAAAAACTAAAAGGCATGCATTTCAATATAATGGTAAATTATACACTTTAACTCAGGGGTCCCCAAACTACGGCCCGCGGGCCGAATACGTGCCGCCTCCACATTTGGTCAGGCCCCCTGAACAATACCAGAGAGCATTTTGAATTTTTTTTTTTTTTTTCTCAATAGAGTTATTTATTTCCTGGCCTTTTCTGTGAAGACTCAGAGAGGGTTATTTGGTTATTATCTATTCAATTAATAGTGTTATTATTATTATTATTATTATTATATTATATTATTTATTTTATTTTATTTACTTTTGTTCCGTGAAGAATCCAGAAAGTGTTATTTGATTGTGGCTTTCTGAAAAACAATAAATTTTTACATTTAGGCACTCCTCCAATCGTCACACTTTTTCTGTTACAAACTGACCCCGGCCCCTCATCAGAGAAGGGAAAAGTTATGTGGCCCTCACAGGAAAAAGTTTGGGCACCCCTGCTTTAACACATATTGCCAAAGGCAGAACAGCGACCTATATGCCAATATATACCAATATTTTTTTATTTCTATTAGAAAAATGTTTCAGTAAAATGTTACACATTCTTGTGTATTTGCCACCCTTTGCCACAGTTAACATTGAGGCTTTGGGCCTCTTTTGACCTCGTTGTGAGTTTGTCAGGTTGTGACTTCTGATTAAACAAACTCGATGCCAATCAAAACGTTTGTTCTTCCTTTTCCCCAAATTAGAATCAACAAGAGAATCGATAAAGAATCGAACCGTTAAGCAATATCGATAATGGAATCGGAATCGTAAAAATCCTATCAATTCCCATCCCTAGTCTTGTATGTCTTCCATTTTATATATATATATATATATATATATATATATATATATATATATATATATATATATATATATATATATATATATATATATATATATATACATACATACATACATACATACATACATACATACACACACACCTACACACACACACACACACACACACACATATATATATATATATATATATATATATATATATATATATATATTCATATTTTGCACTGTTGGCCTACTGTATATAACCTCTTTTGACCATAGTATGTGTAAAGACCAAAAACACCGATTACCACACCTGCTGTTTGTGTTGAAGTGTCAAA